>NC_054082.1:61286909-61437382 GCF_017562075.2 Anopheles merus | reverse complement strand
ATCTCCATCCTTGTTGCGACAGCAGGTTACCTTAGGTACCACGTTGTTTCGGTGACCTCTATCGCTTGGTAAAACTTTCGTGTCGGTTCCGTACGCCTCTCTGGTTTGCTCGAGTTCTTCCCGCATGTTTTGCTCTTCCAAAGCATGCTTCTTAGAGCGGTGAACTCGTTTCTTCTTCCGTCTCTTCGCGTCTGAGCCGTGAATATTCCTCTGCGCATGCCCGCGTTCTATGCCGTTGCTGCATTGCTCGGTATGCAGTATTCTTACGTTCGGTCACTTGTCTGCCATTCATCGTCGAACCAGCCAGATTTGGTGTTGCCACGACGTGGTGGGTATATTTTCTTGCACAGTTATTATTTTTGTTTTTAGAGCGTTCCACCTCTCGCTCGTATTTTCATATCTGTTTTCTGGTAGTAGAGACTCGTCTAAGCGGCTTTGAATTCCTGTTGGACAGTAATGTCCCTTAGAGAGTCCGTGTTGAGCCGAGGCTGGTGTTTTCTTTCCTCCGGCCCCCATTGGTGCGGGGCGGGCGATTCTACAACGTATCACTAAGCCAACCAAGTAGTGATCGGAATCGATATTGGCTCCCTCGATAAGTTCTGACTTTTAAAACAGGCTCGACTGTCGTCGGCGGCTTATTAACACGTGGTCGATCTGGTTTGAAGGATTCGCCATCCGGGTGCGCCCACTTCATTTTGTGGATGTCCCTCCCGCGCAAATTTGGTACTTCCTACAACCAGATTGTTCGCTGCGGCGAACTGGACCAATCTACTACCATTATCGTTACTGTGCTCATGCAGACTGTGACAGCCAGTGTATTGGCGGTACATTATATATATATATAACATTATATTATATATATATATATATATATATATTATATATATATATAATATTATACTATATATATTATATATATATTATATAATAATTATATATTATATATATATATATTAATATATATATATATATATATATATATATATATATATATATATATATTATATATATATTATATATATATATATATATATATATATATATATATATTTAAGTTTAAAATATTGAAAAAAAATTATCGTGTGATAGAAAGTTTCGCAGATGTTTGCTTGATCATTACCGGCGGTTCCGCTAAATTTTTTTTTGATATAAGTATCAAGTATTACCTAGATTCAATTCAGGAACTGAACCCGTTTCAGAGCTAAACACGAATTTTGAAGGAAGCGAGTGACATAATAACGCCAATATCCAATCGCGCATACAATTTCATCAGACAAATTACAAAATTCAAGTTAAGTTTAAAACTTTGGCAAAACTACTATCGTGTTCAACCGTTGGAATCAAAACAAAATGGAAACTTTCGATATCAAAACAGCCACCGCTTTGGTGCAAATATACGACGGCAATACAGATGGTTTGGAAAATTTTGTGGAGCTCTTCAAATTTATTAAAGGAATTATGTCCAAAAAATCCACAAATGTTGGTAAAATTTTTAAAAACAAGATTGATAGGAAAGGCGCGTTTAGGACTGCCGCCCTAATTTGACGATTTTGACTCGTTATAACTGATATACGGTCCAGATGTCAAGAAAAACTTAATCCAGATAAAATAATAAGACAATTGAAATCTATTCGCCAGACGGATACTAAAGCTCTTTGTGATGAGGTTGAATTACTCAGCACAAAATTAAAAAACGTTTATTTGCAGTTGCACATTCCCGAAAAAGTTGGCAAATGACATGTCATTAAAGCATGGGATTTGCTCTGATTGAAAAAGTTCATAATCAGGAAACAAAAATTGTTTTAAAGCAGTCAATTCGCATCTGTTTCAGATGCTTCAGAGAAAGTATTAGAAAACGAAAGGAATAGCAACGGTTCACAAATATTAGCCTTCAACAGAAACTACTATGACAATAGAAAATTCGTTTGTATAATATACCCCGCCGAACACATACAATAGATTCCAGCCAAACACAAATAATAGATGGTTTTCCAATAGATCTCCTCTTGGTAACAATCAGGCAACTAGCAACAGATTCCAAACCAAGATATTCTAATAACTCTTTCAGAAAACAATTTCCAATACAATACTCGTAGAGTCTACAATACACAAGCTCAGAAGAGGAACATTTTTTAAGGGTACCACAGGCGTTAGAAGAAATCATTCAACCTGCAAACGATGGTCAACATTAGCATAAACTTAAAATGCTAATAACTTTATCAAATTAAAGTAGAAATGGCAATGGGTGAAATAAGCATATTAATTATCGACACGGGAGCAGACGTGTCATTGTTTTCAAAGTTGATAAAACAAAACCAACACAGCAAGTCTACCGCGCAAATAGGATAATTTAACAGGCATAAACAACCGAATCGGTATCAACATTATGCAACTACTAGCACTAATATAACATTCGGAAATGCTTCTATTAACCCCAACTTTTCATATCATTCCTGCAGAAATAGATATCACAGCGGATGGTATTTTGTGAAGAGATTTTTTTCACTAAACATAGATGTGTTATAGATTATGAGCACTGGCTTTTAAATTTCAATTGTAACGGTGTTACAATCAGCCACCCTATTGAAGATAGTATCAATGATGGTTTCATATTCCTCTACGCATGAGGTTATGCGAAAGATAATTTGCCCGACCTTCGTTGAAGACTCTATTGTCCTTGCGAGCGAAATATTACCAGGAGTATTTTGTGGCAACTCTGTGGTATCAAAACAAAACCAATATGTAAAATTTGTAAACACCACTGAAAGTAATGTGTATATTGAAAAAGATTCATTTAAACCACAGATTGACCCGCTGAAAAATTATATTCAGAAAAATTTAAAATTTAAAAGCACTAAAGCAAATGAATCTAAAATAAAACATTATTGAGCAAATCGATAGTCAGAATGTTCCTAAATATATAATCCCTCATTTAGAAAAAATATTATCCGAGTACCACGATATTTTCTGCACCGATAATGATCAAATCCCATTAATAATTTTTACGAGCAATCGATACAATTGAAAGATAACGTACCATGTTACATTCCAAATTATAAGCAAATATATTCTCAAAGTGACGAGATAAAAATTCAGGTTGATAAAATGCTTAAAAATAACATAATAGAGCATTCGGTTTCTCCATATAATTCACCAATTTTATTGGTACCAAAAAAACCTGGAGATAACGAAAAAAAATGGAGATTGGTAGTAGACTACAGGCAGTTGAATAAAAAAATAATGCCTGATAAGTTCCCACTACCTAGAATCGATGATATATTAGACCAATTAGGAAGAGCAAAATATTTTACTACCTTGGAACTTATGTCCGGGTTTCACCAGATACCTTTACACAAGAACTCTAGAAAATATACTGCTTTCTCAACTTCTTCAGGCCATTACCAATTTACAAGACTCCCTTTTGGGCTGAATATAAGCCCTAATAGCTTTCAACGGATGATAACGATAGCAATGGCGGGACTTACTCCGGAGAGTGCTTTTGTTTACATAGATGATATTATTATAACGGGTTGCACAATGCAACATCATCTAGAAAACCTAATGAAAGTATTTAACAGGCTAAGAAATTATAACTTGAAGCTAAATCCAGAGAAATGTAAATTTTTCCAAAACAGTGTTACCTATTTAGGTCACAAAATAACAGATAAAGGCATATATCCCGATGAGTCCAAGTTCGAAACGATAAAAAAATACCCGGTACCAATAAATGTGGATGAAGTTAGAAGGTTTGTAATTACTATCGCAAGTTCGTTAAAAATTTTGCTGAATTGGTAAGACCGCTAAATAATTTACTAAAGAAAGGAGCTACATTCACGTGGTCTAATGAATGTCAGCATGCTTTCGACACTCTTAGAAGAAGTCTTGTATCACCTACTATATTACAGTATCCAAACTTTGAGAAAGAGTTTATCATTACTACTGATGCGTCCGATGTAGCATGTGGCGCTATCTTATCGCAGAAAACAGATGGTAATGACCTACCTATTGCATACGCGAGTAAAAGTTTTACTAAAGGAGAGAAATCTAAACCGACTATAGAAAAAGAGCTAACAGCAATACATTGGGCAGTAAATTATTTCAAACCTTATATTTTTGGGAAAAAGTTTAAAGTACGAACCGACCACAGACCATTGGTATATCTATTCAACATGAAAAATCCTACTTCAAAACTAACACGCATGAGGTTAGACCTGGAGGAATTTGATTTTGAAGTGGAATTTGTGCAAGGAAAAACGAACACAGGAGCTGACGCATGTAATATCTTAGAAACACCATTATGATATTATGGATAGTCAACACTGAATAACCTTTTAGTTTGTTTCTTCATACATCACTGTCCTCGTTCCGGACACGATGCGTTCTATTTATTAATTTCATTAGTTTCACGTCAGGCGAGATACCTGGAGCCGTTTTGCCAAAGTTGCATTTTGTTGTGGGAACCAAAATTGTCATCGGTTCCCTGTTATTTTGTAAGGTGGCAAAAAGTGGGAACCATTCGATAAAGTCGCGGACACGCGTCTCTTATTGCACACTGCAGCCGCAGTCCGTTTTGGCGTTAGCTATTCCGGTACTGGGCAGTGCGTGTGCGTATCGAAATTAGACCTGTCTAGACGGTGTGGAATGTTCCTCACACCTCACCCCTTTTTAAAGACATATTTTTTTTTTATTTTGAAAATTTGGCTTCAGATACCTTTCCTTGTTTCTGGAATTTATACTTTAGTATATGAGTACATTATATTGTTATTATTATATTATATTATATTGTTATTCATTTATTATTTAATTTATTTTTATTATTCTTTTCATTTAATTAAACTGAGTTGTTGTTTTTTTTGTTTACTAATAAAATAATTTGTTATCACTTAAGGAGGGTAATATTTTATATAAATAGACCTATTATCAAGAGATAAAAATTGGGAATGTTTAATTTTCTTATAAATATTTGGATCTTCCTATAAATTGTAGTAGTATAGTAGTTAGTAGTTTTATTGTTTGGTTTGTACATGAAAATGTTATTACATTGTGCATTTTTATAATGGGTCCGTATGCATACTCTCCTCATTGGTTTTACTAATTTTTCTATTGGCTTTGCCGATTTGTATGTTACATAATAATATGCCTTTAAATTTTCTAGAGGGAAAAATTTATAAAAAACCCCCTGCAAAAATAATTTGTTTCTAATCTAATTATATCCTAACTTACAATCTAACTAAATATAACTAACCTAAAATCTTCCTAGATTCTGTTTAATTCACGTATTACCTGGCGGGTGCTGTTGTTGCATTTAATTCTATATTTTAAATTATGTTTTACTATAATGCTAGTTAGTAATTCGGTGTTTTGTGTAGGAATGTAGAGTTGAAGTTCTAAACCAAGGTGGAACGTTAACAATCATTTTAGTACTTTATTTTGGAGTACTTGAGGCTTTTTAAATGTGTTTTGGCAATCTTATTCCATACTGGACAAGCGTAGATTAACAATGGTCTAATAAAACAATAGTAAATTAATAGCTTGTTTTTTAGATTTAACTTGGATTTCCTGTGCAAGAATGTGTATAATATTTTAATTGTTTTTTCAGCTTTCGTTATTACATTTTCGATATGATACTTGAATGTTAAACGTTTGTCTAGGAGTACCCCTAAATATTTCACTTTATTACTCTAAGGCACTGATACACCATCTATCATCAAATTGCTGTTTGGAGTTTTTCGATGACTTACATATCGTGTGAAGAATATGGCCTCTGTTTTAGATCCATTAATTTTTAACTTCCAATCTCGACAGTACTTGCTATACAAGGCTAGTGATTTGTTGAGTGATTTTATAATAGTTTTTGGATGTTTGGCAGTACTCGTCACAGCAAAGTCATCTGCGTATAAGTATTGAGTGCAATTTTTCATTTTAGGTATGTCCGCAATAAATATGTTGAAAAGTAAGGGGGAGAGAATACTACCTTGTGGCACCCCTGCCACAGGAGTGAAGCTATTTGATGTTGTATTGGAAATGTGAACCTTGTTTTTCCTGTTTGATAGGAATGATTCAATAAGTTTAATGAGCGTAATTGGATAACCATAGGAAATAAGCTTAAATAATAAACCTTTATGCCATATGGTATCAAAAGCTTTTTCACTATCTAGAAGAACCATTCCGGTTGATTTTTTTGTAGTTCTATTGTACTTTATTGATTTGGTGAGTCTGTCTAACTGATGTGTTGTTGAAAGGGACGGTTGAAAACCAAATTGAGATGCAGGGATAATGTTATGAGCTTCCGTGTGAACTCGAATTCTGTTCGCGATTAACTTTTCAAATATTTTACCTATACTACTTAGCAAACTAATAGGACGGTAGCTTTCCGGTAGGGATTTATCTTTACCAGCTTTAGGGATAGCTATTATTTTGGCTTGTTTCCAGTGGGTAGGGAAATATCCGATTTTGAAACAACCATTAAATATAAAATTCAAATAAATAATTGCCTTTATGGGAAGTTTTTTGAGACATTTGTTATTAATCATATCAGTGCCAGTGGCTTTCTTGTTATGAAGATTTTTTGTTATTTTCATTAGCTCTGCTGGAGAACTCAATAAGGTGTTGTCAAGGCTGAGCGAACGATTAGTTTTTAAGAATCTTCTAACCGTTGAATTTACTTTATTTTCCATGGGACTGATCAGATCGTTGGTAATTTTGTGGGCAGATTCAAATTGCTTTTAATTAATTCACATTTTTCTTCAGGTGATATGTGCATTTTGTTATCTACTTTTAATGGTGGCATAGAACTTTGTTTGTTTTTAATTATTTTAACGAATTTCCACATTTTGTCGTTGTTATTTGTATGTTGGTTAATATTAATGAGATTCTGAGACCACGAATCATTACGAAGTAAATCTAGTTCATATTGAATTCTTACATTTAAGCTAGTGTATGTTTGTTTTAGACTATTACATTTTCTATGTCTTTGCCATTTGCGTCGTATAAGGTTTCTTCTTGTAATTAAATCTTTTATAAACTGTGGGATTTGAATATTGTAAAGGCTTGGCTTAATCCTTGGTACTGCAATATTATGAGCTTCAGTTATATAGTTATTAATATTTTGATCATATGGTCTAGTTGTTTAGGATGTTTTATGCTTTGAAGGTTTAGTTCGGTCAAATCTATGTTATTGTTTATGTGATTCTGAAATGACTCCCAGTTGGCAGCTCTATAATTAAATATTGATCTGTTTGGTATGGCTATTGGTTTAGTACGAAGGATTTTGAAAACTACTGGGAGATGATCTGATGATAGTTGGGTAACAGTTTTTGGGTCAGAAATATTGTGTGAGATATTGGTTAGTATTAAGTCCAAGGTTGAAGGGGACTTTTTGGGGTCTGATGAATAAAAGGTGGGGGATTTCGGCCAGTGTATCGAAAATAATCCAGTTTGCATTTTATCAAACAAGACCTTTCCAGCTGAGTTAGAAGATAAACAATTCCAATATTTGTGTCTTGCATTCAGGTCTCCGCAAATAATGTAGTTTTGATTGTGTCTAGTTAGGTTACCAACATCATTTTTGAAAGCTATCAGGTTTTTGTTTGCACCCGGATTGTATACAGATATGAGTGTTAAATTTCCACCTGGTGTTTCTATTGAGATTGCTATAGCTTCTAACACTTTAAGATTAAGAGAGTTCATTAACCTATGTTTGATTTCATTTTTAATCAATATAGCTACACCGCCCTTATCTCCTGTAATTCTATCAAACCTATGCACTTTATAATTAGGAATGTAAAAACTTATATTCGGCTTTAAGTATGTTTCACTAATCAATAATACGTCTATATTAAATTTTTCTATGTAATCTACTATCTCAATACGCTTGTTTTGGACACTATTGGCATTCCAGTATGATATTTTGAGAGCGTCATTAATCATTTAGATGGCATGCAGTATTTTGTTACGATGGCAAAAATTGTCATCAACTGTTCTTGCTTCGATTTGCATGGTGCGAGATTGCAAATAACTTCTTCTATTATCGGTAGGATTTCAGTCCTATCGAACAGGTCATTGTTAGTGTTAGCGTATCGTTGCTGGTTTGTATTAGTTTGAACCCTTTGAGTCCATCCTTGAAGAGGAGGTTTTTGTGGTAGTGATGGAAAGTCTGTGGCGCATGGTGCAAACTTACGGTTTGTGTGTGTTGTGTTTTTGGCTACGGGAACCGGTCTTTGTGAGCACTCGTGGAATCTAGCGGTGTGATTGCCGTCGCAGTTTGCGCATTTGAGTTTGTGTGCGGGTACTCGTCCGTCTCCTGCTGATGACCCGGCTGTTAGTGGACAGATGATCGAATCGTGCTCACCAGCACATAGATAGCATTTTTTGAACGGTTACAGTTAGCTGCACCGTGACCGAAGAGTTGACAGCGTTTGCACTGCATGGGACCTGGTTTGCTTGAGAAGTATTCCCAATTTACTCGGCAATGATTGACTGCTCTGATATTTTTTAGCAGTTGAAGGCTCACAGTGCCTTTAGGGAAGTGCAGTATATATACGGCGTGTTCGTCGTACTTCTTGTTCTTTATTGGGAGCTTCTTTACCTCCACTGGGAAGATGTTTTCTTCTTTAAGAAGTTCTGTCACTTCGTTGGTTGGTAGATCAAATAGACCATGCAAAACTACTTTCGTTGTTTTGTCTTCCTCTAGCTGATATGAGTGGTAGCTAACATTCCTTTCTTTGAATGTGTTGATCACTTTTTTATAGTCTTTTACTTCATCGACTTGCACTATTGTTCCATGTCTGGTTGGTTTTGTGGTGTACCGTACTACACCGACGTTTACAATGGTCTTATGTATATACGCCACTGACGTACTGTTAACCGTTATTGGTGGAGGTTTTGTCGATTTAGAGTTTGGAGCACTCTGATTATTGATAGCAGCTTGTTTAGCACGAGGTTCGTTTTTGTCGAGTTGACCCAGTAACTCGAAGCTATTCTCATTGTTTGGCCTCTTCCGACTTTGTATTAGTGTGTCAACACTAAGCGTGGATGACGCTAGGGATTTTGTCCCTCGCAGCGACCTACTCTTTCCCATGACGGGTAGAGTGGTGTGAGAGAGTGATCGCTTTTATATTCGGATACTATTTTGCAACGCAAGAGAAACACGTCCGTTCCCTTCCACCTCTGAGCTGCTACTGACCTATAAATTGTTTGTTAGGCTCGTTTGTGGAGTTTTCTGCTTTTATAGATTTTAGGACTTTTAGCATGGAGATAGCATTATGAAATTTTACTAGGAGCTCTTTTTGATATTTTTCGTAAGCAATAGTTCTTCTTGGTTCTTTTACAATTTCATCACACAATGTGGAATAATTCATTTTTCTAGCCGTTTTATCCTGGCAATATAATTCATAGTTTGATTCATTTATATATTTCGTTTTTGATTTGATGCTACGTTTTCTTCTTTTTATATGTTTTAGCTCGGTTGCATGATTGTTGTTGCAATAAATTTCATCATTTATTTCCATGTTGTCTAGCAGTAATGAACGCTCTGTTAATTGTTCTTCAACCATATTTTTCTCATTGTCATTACTTGTTGTAATCATTTGTATACGTTGGTTGTTTTCATGTTTATAATCACTGTTAGGATCATTTTCATATTCTTTTGTTAAGTTCTCATTTTCTTTAATTATGCTTTCAAAGTCGTCTCTTGATCTTTTCATATCATTAATTGTTTCGTTATTTAATGCATTTCTTCTTTTTGATTTATCTTCATATTTTCTGTCATAATAGTTTGCCTTGCTGTTAATCTTTTTATTATTTTTTTGCATGATCTTTCATTTGATTAGTATTTCTATAATCTTCATCATTTTGGTGGTAAATATGATTCTTATGTAGTTGATTATTATTATTGAACAGTTCATAATTTCTGTTCTCTTCTGTTCTGATGTAATAACATTGCATATTATTGGATCTGTTCTGAATACTATTGTTATAATTGTATTCGTGATTATTATATCCTTGGTTAACTTGACTCTGTCTACTACAATTGTTTAACTGATGGTGTTGTTTATAGAAACTGAAGTTATTGTTTCTATAACTGTAGTTGTTGGGTGTTGTTTGAGTAGTTATTGATTGATTCAAATGTGGAAAAATTTGGTAATTAAGCTGGTTGTTTCTTTGCGGGTTTTCTTCGTTTAGACTATAGCCATGTGTGTTAAATTGATAACTATTTTTATTTATTTCCTCGCATTCATTTTCCAATACCTTTTGAGTTGCATCTGTTATCGTTGAGAAAGTACCAATCTTCAAGATCATTTTAGTTTCTTCATTTGAAATCTTTTGTTTAAGAGTTTCTATCCCTTGTTTGATTGCCATATCGTTTGCAATTTTTTCTGGGAATTCTAATTCTAGGTAAATTAAATAGAGTTTTTCTGTAAGCATTTCTACTTTCTTACAAATTGTTTGTGTATCCTTTGATGTAATGGATTTCAGTTCCACTATAATCCTGTCGGGTGTTAGTTTTTCTTTGCATCTTCTTTTGATATCGTTTATCAACTCTGTAAATGATGTAATATTGCTGAGTAGCCCTATTCTTGCTTTACCAATCAGTCTGGTTCGTAGGAATTTTATAAGCATCGCTTCATGGTTGGGATTTAGTTCAAACAAAAACTTTGATGCGTCTTCAAATGTGTCACAAGTATCAGAAGAACCATCGTACATTGGTACAAGACCTATGGCTATTTCAAGATCAAATTTTGCCATTTTTGTAATTTTTGTTAGTTTTAGTTCATTTAAATGATTTTAAATCTTAAATTGATCGATATTTTACTTTAAGATGTTTTTTCTATTAATTTCTAACATGGTTTTACATTTTTTTTTATTCATATGTTATTGCTCTTTGTCCTGGATTTATACGCCAAATATAGTTTTCTGGAGGGGTTATTAAACCTTCTTCTCAATCTAGTGGGATTATATAAGATAAAATCAGTATTGAAAATAGATTCGTTTGCTGCTTCGTAAATTGTTTAAAGGTAATGATATTTAAATTTGTTATTATTATTACTATTTTTTTGTTTCTTTGTTTTTAGGAATATCTTATGAATCGCAAGCTCTAGTGCTTGGCTTGTCTTCGAATTTACGTTAAAATTTGTTTTTGTCATTTTTGCCTCTTACGTTTGATGTGGATTAATTTGATATCTTATTTGTATCTGTCATGCAAGGGGAGTATATTCTTAAACTATCTTTTTTCTGCTGCTTTTGCAAATTTACGCAGCCTCATCAGTAAAATTTTGAAATCACGGTACCTTGTTTAAATACATAACTTGTATTTATTGTTGCTGCTGCTGATGATGATGCTACGCTGCATTTTTACCGGTGCTAGGTGTTAAATCGGTGCTAGGTACATACTCGATGTTAGATGTGAAGTTTTGCGATGTCATCAGTCGTCACTCGATGTCTTGTCGGGGTTGAGACACTTGTCCATTCTCGTCTACCAATCCATATTGGCCTTTTCTCGCCTTTTATTTCAGTCTTCCAGGTTGGGAACAGTTGTTCCATTCAATCATGCTAGTCACATCTCGTTGACCACAACTTGTTTAGCACTGCTGTTTGTTATTTCATATCACTTGCTCCATGAATCGTATAGATTACCAAAATGATTTAAATTATATAGGCAGTTGCATGTTATTGATTGTATCACGTTTTG
This sequence comes from Anopheles merus, assembly GCF_017562075.2. Taxonomy (NCBI): domain Eukaryota; kingdom Metazoa; phylum Arthropoda; class Insecta; order Diptera; family Culicidae; genus Anopheles; species Anopheles merus. Next base: position 61,425,693 of record NC_054082.1, on the reverse strand, counting down.
CTAGAGTTTTCAATATTTTGAAAATGGTTTTAATTAGTTTTTGCATGAGTATGATAGCAAGAAGTATCAGCACGATGTTCAGTTTTAACTCATGGGTTTCATGCTGCTCTGAGTGAACATTTTGTGTTTGAATAATGGTAAGATCATTATCACCATTGACATTAGCTTTAGGGTTTGATGCGTCGTTACCCATTTTATAAATCTGTGCTGTATTGTGGATTATTGTGAACAGTTAGCTTTTTTTTTAAGCTTTCATCGTTTCTCATTTCAACGTTGGTAAATCGATCGCAAGAGCGTTCATACGTTTTAACACATTGGGATAGGTTCTCACAACACTGTGTACGGATAATGTTTGTTCATCAATAAAACATTCATTTTGCACTTACACTGCACTAAATGTTTTTAATTTTTCATTCTGCACTGCACTGAACTTGCTTGTAGATGTTCTTTCATCGTTATTATTTTTTTTACCTATGGGTTACTTGCGCCAGCTGCGTTGATGAATGTTCCGTAAAAATTGCACATTTAACACTTTTTTCACTTTCCGTCGATTGCCGGTTATGGTCGCAATACTTTATTACTGTTGTAATAATACAACACTTACGCTTTACGATACCGTTGTACGTATCACATTGTTCTTGCTTTTGTTTTTACATTTTCACTCTTCCATATGACTGTTCACTTCCTTGTTATGTCCTGTCACGGTCGCCATGTAATATCTTAGAAACACCATTGTGATATTATGGATAGTCAACACTGAATAGAACCTTTTAGTTTGTTTCTTCATACATCACTGTCCTCGTTCCGGACACGATGCGTTCTATTTATTAATTTCATTAGTTTCACGTCAGGCGAGATACCTGGAGCCGTTTTGCCAAAGTTGCATTTTGTTGTGGGAACCAAAATTGTCATCGGTTCCCTGTTATTTTGTAAGGTGGCAAAAAGTGGGAACCATTCGATAAAGTCGCGGACACGCGTCTCTTATTGCACACTGCAGCCGCAGTCCGTTTTGGCGTTAGCTATTCCGGTACTGGGCAGTGCGTGTGCGTATCGAAATTAGACCTGTCTAGACGGTGTGGAATGTTCCTCACACGCACTATCGAGAATTGTCATTGATTCAGACAAGTTGAAGCTTATGCAAAAGAATAATGCAAACGAAACAAATGATAAATCACTACTAGCAGTGAAAACAAGAGCAATGACAAGACTGAACAATTTCAAGCCTCCTCCAGAATTAAACGAAGATGAAAAAGATTCCATAACTAAACCTACACTTTGGCAAACAGAAAACCCAACAGAAGTAAACAAACTTTTGAAAATCCTGTCAAAAACAGAATATGGCAAAATCAAAATAACAGTTTTCAATAATAATTACAACAAGGAGTTAGGAAATACAACAATTCATTGTTATGAAGATGGAAGTCAGGCGCTAGAGTCTGCTCTTCTAAAAGTACAACAAATAGCAAAAGAATACAATCGTGACAAAATTGCAATTTCATTAGAAGATCCCCTATTCAAGCAATACTCTTTTCACACCATAAAGGAAATCGCAGATAATGCCATTTCCGGTTTAGAGATCATTGCTTTTATTCCACCAAAATGGATTTCAAAAAAGGAGGAAATAGCAAATATTTTAGAAAACTATCACATGTCACCTTCGGGAGGACATGTCGGACAGTATCGATTATACCTCAAAATTATAGAAAAATATAAATGGAAGAATATGAAGGAAGAAATTAAAAATTACGTTAGAGGCTGCAAAGTATGCAAAGTGAACAAAATCGTAAGACATACAAAAGAAAAAAGTGCTGTTACGACTACACCTTTAAAGCCTTTCGAAGTAGTCTGTATAGACACAGTGGGTCCCTTGCCGAAAACCAATAAAAATCATAGATACATCGTTACAATGCAATGTGAACTCTCGAAATACATTGTTCTTATTCCAACAGAAAACAAAGAAGCGAACACGATAGCTAGGGCCATGGTTGAGAACTGCATATTAAAATACGGGAGGTTTCTTGAGATGAAATCGGATCAAGGCCTTGAATACAATAACGAGGTATTAAAAAAGGTAGCGGAGTTGCTGGGGATCAAGCAGACTTTTGCCACTGCCTATCACCCAGAAACCATAGGTTCCTTGGAAAGAAACCACAGAACACTCAATGAATACTTAAGAGCATTTACAAATGAGCATGGTGACAATTGGGATGATTGGCTAAAATTTTACGAATTTAATTATAACACAACACCTCATACAGATACGAACTATAGCCCATACGAATTAATATGTGGAAAAAAAGCAATTCTTCCCCAAGATTTATGCCATGGTAATATTGAACCAGTATACAATTATGATGCATATTTTAGTGAAATTAAATTCAAATTGCAAAAATCAAGCGAAATAGCGCGTAAAAATTTAATTGAGCAAAAAGAAAGAAGACAGATTAGAGCAAATAATAATGTAAACCCCCTTATCATAAAAATAGGAGATGCGGTTTATCTAAAAAACGAAAATAGAAAAAAATTAGATCCGATATGCTTAGGACCGTACATAGTAGTAAAGTTAGATAATGTTAACTGTACAATAACGAATACAAATACAAACAAACTAAGTACAGTGCATAAAAATAGATTAATTAAGGGATAAAAAGCATACGCTTTTCATTTCTAAAGGGGGGAGGTGTAGCGCCTGCAAGATAGGCAAAACGCGCAAAGAATAATTATAGCTAGCTAGGTTTAAATTATACACATATACACTTACACACATACACATAGTTAGATTTTAATTATGCATATATACATTTACACACATACATCTACAATTAAGGTTACACGTAGGATAGAATAGAATAGCATAAGATAGGAAATAGGAAATAGTAAAATAGGCGATAATTAGGATTAGCCAATGAGGAATAGGATTAAGGAATTTTGGCGCGAACGAGTGAGTATAAATTAAGGATAAGTTGAGGTTTAGAATCATTAACAAAAGTCCGAGCTAAGAGGAAACGCTGCCCGAGTTAACATAGAAGAAATAAACTCCAAGTAACTACACAAATTCAAGCCACATTATTCTTTTGGGTAGTTAGAAGATTTCATATCACTACACATGCATAAAAAACAGCCTAGCTCGCGAGCGCCCTGCCCATCCAAAATACGTAGCGAGAAGATCAGGGTAGCTCGCGAGCGCACTGCCTATCCAAAATCCATGCATAAAAAAACAGCCTAGCTCGCGAGCGCGCTGCCCATCCAAAATACATACTGAGAAGAACAAGGTAGCTCGCGAGCGCCCCTTTTCTTCTCACTACGTATTTTGTCCAGGCAGCGCGCTCGCGAGCTAGCTTAATCCTCTCACTATGCATGTTGGCGCTCGCGAGCTAGGCTGTTTTTTATGAATGGATTTTGGACCAACAGGTCGCTCATGAGCTACCCTGATCTTCTCGCTACGTATTTTGGATGGGCAGGGCGCTCACGAGCTAGGCTGTTTTTTATGCATGGATTTTGGATAGGCAGTGCGCTCGCGAGCTTGGCTGTTTTTTTATGCATGGATTTTAAGCATCCAGGCCGCTCGCGAGCTACCCTGATCTTCTCGCTACATATTTTTGATAGACAGTGCGATAGCGTGCTAGGTTGTAGAGCCGCTGATAAACAGCTGATTTAAAAAAGCAAGGTATATTTCGACGTACACAAAATGGATTTATAGCAGTTATAATAATTATCACCTAACCTGAATTGTTTCGCTGTGTTCGCTGTAGGAAACCAGTTATTACGATAAATAATATAAGTCGTTTTGTAACAAAAAAAGGGTTTTAATTGCCTCACGCTGTTTTTTTTTATACAGGAGGTCGGCTTTGCCTTATTGCTTAAATACTTACTATTATAATGATTTTTGTAACATTCGTTCACAGAGTGACATTTTGTTTTTTCTTCCTGCCTGATTATAGCCATTGTCTAAAAAGATCATTATTTCATTTATGAACAAATGCCACGGATGAAAAAAATGAGGAGCACAATTAATGAGATGAAAACTCATTAGTGGTTGTTGTGCTCCCATCGAAGATGTAAAATATGTGTATTTTGTGTATTGATTTTTTCTCACCATTAACTATATACTCTATTATTCGAGAACAATCTGCATTAATTAAGTAATACCTCACGAAAGATATTACCTATATATCCTGTCCAATTGCTAATATATGGCTAGCGCGAGCGGACGAATCACCGCTCGCTCGTGATTCGCAGTAAGCAAAAGAGCCAGCTCGCTCGAATCGTCGCAAAGAATCATTTTGCCCATGTCTACGCTACAACCAATTTGTAGCATTCCGTATAGGAGAGCTGCTAGAAGGAACCAATCTGGATCAATGGCGATGGGTTCCGACCAAGCTGAACGTAGCAGACGAGGGCACAAAATGGAGCAAACGACCAGACTTGTCAGCGCAAGGGCGGTGGTTCCGTGGGCCGTCGTTCCTTTGGAAGTCGGAAAGCGCCTGGCCGAATCAAGAAGGGGTACCACAACGTACCAGTGAAGAGCTGCGGAAAGGAATGAACCATCACCTAGCAGAGAGGCCGCTAATTCATTTGGAACGGTTTTCCAGATGGAGCGCTGAGGGCTATGGCGTTTGTGACGCGCTTCATAACAAACATGCTTCATCTAGTGAAGAAGGAGCTGAAAATGAACGGGCCGCTGACGCAGGACGAGCTAGCGGAGGCGGAGCGTATATTAATACGATTCATACAGCATAAGGCGTATCGTCGTGAGATGCAACAGCTGAAAAATCGTGAGCTGTACAAGACCTATGGCTATTTCAAGATCAAATTTTGCCATTTTTGTAATTTTTGTTAGTTTTAGTTCATTTAAATGATTTTAAATCTTAAATTGATCGATATTTTACTTTAAGATGTTTTTTCTATTAATTTCTAACATGGTTTTACATTTTTTTTTATTCATATGTTATTGCTCTTTGTCCTGGATTTATACGCCAAATATAGTTTTCTGGAGGGGTTATTAAACCTTCTTCTCAATCTAGTGGGATTATATAAGATAAAATCAGTATTGAAAATAGATTCGTTTGCTGCTTCGTAAATTGTTTAAAGGTAATGATATTTAAATTTGTTATTATTATTACTATTTTTTTGTTTCTTTGTTTTTAGGAATATCTTATGAATCGCAAGCTCTAGTGCTTGGCTTGTCTTCGAATTTACGTTAAAATTTGTTTTTGTCATTTTTGCCTCTTACGTTTGATGTGGATTAATTTGATATCTTATTTGTATCTGTCATGCAAGGGGAGTATATTCTTAAACTATCTTTTTTCTGCTGCTTTTGCAAATTTACGCAGCCTCATCAGTAAAATTTTGAAATCACGGTACCTTGTTTAAATACATAACTTGTATTTATTGTTGCTGCTGCTGATGATGATGCTACGCTGCATTTTTACCGGTGCTAGGTGTTAAATCGGTGCTAGGTACATACTCGATGTTAGATGTGAAGTTTTGCGATGTCATCAGTCGTCACTCGATGTCTTGTCGGGGTTGAGACACTTGTCCATTCTCGTCTACCAATCCATATTGGCCTTTTCTCGCCTTTTATTTCAGTCTTCCAGGTTGGGAACAGTTGTTCCATTCAATCATGCTAGTCACATCTCGTTGACCACAACTTGTTTAGCACTGCTGTTTGTTATTTCATATCACTTGCTCCATGAATCGTATAGATTACCAAAATGATTTAAATTATATAGGCAGTTGCATGTTATTGATTGTATCACGTTTTGCTAGAGTTTTCAATATTTTGAAAATGGTTTTAATTAGTTTTTGCATGAGTATGATAGCAAGAAGTATCAGCACGATGTTCAGTTTTAACTCATGGGTTTCATGCTGCTCTGAGTGAACATTTTGTGTTTGAATAATGGTAAGATCATTATCACCATTGACATTAGCTTTAGGGTTTGATGCGTCGTTACCCATTTTATAAATCTGTGCTGTATTGTGGATTATTGTGAACAGTTAGCTTTTTTTTTAAGCTTTCATCGTTTCTCATTTCAACGTTGGTAAATCGATCGCAAGAGCGTTCATACGTTTTAACACATTGGGATAGGTTCTCACAACACTGTGTACGGATAATGTTTGTTCATCAATAAAACATTCATTTTGCACTTACACTGCACTAAATGTTTTTAATTTTTCATTCTGCACTGCACTGAACTTGCTTGTAGATGTTCTTTCATCGTTATTATTTTTTTTTACCTATGGGTTACTTGCGCCAGCTGCGTTGATGAATGTTCCGTAAAAATTGCACATTTAACACTTTTTTCACTTTCCGTCGATTGCCGGTTATGGTCGCAATACTTTATTACTGTTGTAATAATACAACACTTACGCTTTACGATACCGTTGTACGTATCACATTGTTCTTGCTTTTGTTTTTACATTTTCACTCTTCCATATGACTGTTCACTTCCTTGTTATGTCCTGTCACGGTCGCCATGTAATATCTTAGAAACACCATTGTGATATTATGGATAGTCAACACTGAATAGAACCTTTTAGTTTGTTTCTTCATACATCACTGTCCTCGTTCCGGACACGATGCGTTCTATTTATTAATTTCATTAGTTTCACGTCAGGCGAGATACCTGGAGCCGTTTTGCCAAAGTTGCATTTTGTTGTGGGAACCAAAATTGTCATCGGTTCCCTGTTATTTTGTAAGGTGGCAAAAAGTGGGAACCATTCGATAAAGTCGCGGACACGCGTCTCTTATTGCACACTGCAGCCGCAGTCCGTTTTGGCGTTAGCTATTCCGGTACTGGGCAGTGCGTGTGCGTATCGAAATTAGACCTGTCTAGACGGTGTGGAATGTTCCTCACACGCACTATCGAGAATTGTCATTGATTCAGACAAGTTGAAGCTTATGCAAAAGAATAATGCAAACGAAACAAATGATAAATCACTACTAGCAGTGAAAACAAGAGCAATGACAAGACTGAACAATTTCAAGCCTCCTCCAGAATTAAACGAAGATGAAAAAGATTCCATAACTAAACCTACACTTTGGCAAACAGAAAACCCAACAGAAGTAAACAAACTTTTGAAAATCCTGTCAAAAACAGAATATGGCAAAATCAAAATAACAGTTTTCAATAATAATTACAACAAGGAGTTAGGAAATACAACAATTCATTGTTATGAAGATGGAAGTCAGGCGCTAGAGTCTGCTCTTCTAAAAGTACAACAAATAGCAAAAGAATACAATCGTGACAAAATTGCAATTTCATTAGAAGATCCCCTATTCAAGCAATACTCTTTTCACACCATAAAGGAAATCGCAGATAATGCCATTTCCGGTTTAGAGATCATTGCTTTTATTCCACCAAAATGGATTTCAAAAAAGGAGGAAATAGCAAATATTTTAGAAAACTATCACATGTCACCTTCGGGAGGACATGTCGGACAGTATCGATTATACCTCAAAATTATAGAAAAATATAAATGGAAGAATATGAAGGAAGAAATTAAAAATTACGTTAGAGGCTGCAAAGTATGCAAAGTGAACAAAATCGTAAGACATACAAAAGAAAAAAGTGCTGTTACGACTACACCTTTAAAGCCTTTCGAAGTAGTCTGTATAGACACAGTGGGTCCCTTGCCGAAAACCAATAAAAATCATAGATACATCGTTACAATGCAATGTGAACTCTCGAAATACATTGTTCTTATTCCAACAGAAAACAAAGAAGCGAACACGATAGCTAGGGCCATGGTTGAGAACTGCATATTAAAATACGGGAGGTTTCTTGAGATGAAATCGGATCAAGGCCTTGAATACAATAACGAGGTATTAAAAAAGGTAGCGGAGTTGCTGGGGATCAAGCAGACTTTTGCCACTGCCTATCACCCAGAAACCATAGGTTCCTTGGAAAGAAACCACAGAACACTCAATGAATACTTAAGAGCATTTACAAATGAGCATGGTGACAATTGGGATGATTGGCTAAAATTTTACGAATTTAATTATAACACAACACCTCATACAGATACGAACTATAGCCCATACGAATTAATATGTGGAAAAAAAGCAATTCTTCCCCAAGATTTATGCCATGGTAATATTGAACCAGTATACAATTATGATGCATATTTTAGTGAAATTAAATTCAAATTGCAAAAATCAAGCGAAATAGCGCGTAAAAATTTAATTGAGCAAAAAGAAAGAAGACAGATTAGAGCAAATAATAATGTAAACCCCCTTATCATAAAAATAGGAGATGCGGTTTATCTAAAAAACGAAAATAGAAAAAAATTAGATCCGATATGCTTAGGACCGTACATAGTAGTAAAGTTAGATAATGTTAACTGTACAATAACGAATACAAATACAAACAAACTAAGTACAGTGCATAAAAATAGATTAATTAAGGGATAAAAAGCATACGCTTTTCATTTCTAAAGGGGGGAGGTGTAGCGCCTGCAAGATAGGCAAAACGCGCAAAGAATAATTATAGCTAGCTAGGTTTAAATTATACACATATACACTTACACACATACACATAGTTAGATTTTAATTATGCATATATACATTTACACACATACATCTACAATTAAGGTTACACGTAGGATAGAATAGAATAGCATAAGATAGGAAATAGGAAATAGTAAAATAGGCGATAATTAGGATTAGCCAATGAGGAATAGGATTAAGGAATTTTGGCGCGAACGAGTGAGTATAAATTAAGGATAAGTTGAGGTTTAGAATCATTAACAAAAGTCCGAGCTAAGAGGAAACGCTGCCCGAGTTAACATAGAAGAAATAAACTCCAAGTAACTACACAAATTCAAGCCACATTATTCTTTTGGGTAGTTAGAAGATTTCATATCACTACACATGCATAAAAAACAGCCTAGCTCGCGAGCGCCCTGCCCATCCAAAATACGTAGCGAGAAGATCAGGGTAGCTCGCGAGCGCACTGCCTATCCAAAATCCATGCATAAAAAAACAGCCTAGCTCGCGAGCGCGCTGCCCATCCAAAATACATACTGAGAAGAACAAGGTAGCTCGCGAGCGCCCCTTTTCTTCTCACTACGTATTTTGTCCAGGCAGCGCGCTCGCGAGCTAGCTTAATCCTCTCACTATGCATGTTGGCGCTCGCGAGCTAGGCTGTTTTTTATGAATGGATTTTGGACCAACAGGTCGCTCATGAGCTACCCTGATCTTCTCGCTACGTATTTTGGATGGGCAGGGCGCTCACGAGCTAGGCTGTTTTTTATGCATGGATTTTGGATAGGCAGTGCGCTCGCGAGCTTGGCTGTTTTTTTATGCATGGATTTTAAGCATCCAGGCCGCTCGCGAGCTACCCTGATCTTCTCGCTACATATTTTTGATAGACAGTGCGATAGCGTGCTAGGTTGTAGAGCCGCTGATAAACAGCTGATTTAAAAAAGCAAGGTATATTTCGACGTACACAAAATGGATTTATAGCAGTTATAATAATTATCACCTAACCTGAATTGTTTCGCTGTGTTCGCTGTAGGAAACCAGTTATTACGATAAATAATATAAGTCGTTTTGTAACAAAAAAAGGGTTTTAATTGCCTCACGCTGTTTTTTTTTATACAGGAGGTCGGCTTTGCCTTATTGCTTAAATACTTACTATTATAATGATTTTTGTAACATTCGTTCACAGAGTGACATTTTGTTTTTTCTTCCTGCCTGATTATAGCCATTGTCTAAAAAGATCATTATTTCATTTATGAACAAATGCCACGGATGAAAAAAATGAGGAGCACAATTAATGAGATGAAAACTCATTAGTGGTTGTTGTGCTCCCATCGAAGATGTAAAATATGTGTATTTTGTGTATTGATTTTTTCTCACCATTAACTATATACTCTATTATTCGAGAACAATCTGCATTAATTAAGTAATACCTCACGAAAGATATTACCTATATATCCTGTCCAATTGCTAATATATGGCTAGCGCGAGCGGACGAATCACCGCTCGCTCGTGATTCGCAGTAAGCAAAAGAGCCAGCTCGCTCGAATCGTCGCAAAGAATCATTTTGCCCATGTCTACGCTACAACCAATTTGTAGCATTCCGTATAGGAGAGCTGCTAGAAGGAACCAATCTGGATCAATGGCGATGGGTTCCGACCAAGCTGAACGTAGCAGACGAGGGCACAAAATGGAGCAAACGACCAGACTTGTCAGCGCAAGGGCGGTGGTTCCGTGGGCCGTCGTTCCTTTGGAAGTCGGAAAGCGCCTGGCCGAATCAAGAAGGGGTACCACAACGTACCAGTGAAGAGCTGCGGAAAGGAATGAACCATCACCTAGCAGAGAGGCCGCTAATTCATTTGGAACGGTTTTCCAGATGGAGCGCTGAGGGCTATGGCGTTTGTGACGCGCTTCATAACAAACATGCTTCATCTAGTGAAGAAGGAGCTGAAAATGAACGGGCCGCTGACGCAGGACGAGCTAGCGGAGGCGGAGCGTATATTAATACGATTCATACAGCATAAGGCGTATCGTCGTGAGATGCAACAGCTGAAAAATCGTGAGCTGATAAAGCATCCGTGGAAGAAGAGGATTGACAAAGGCAGCAGTCTATACAAACTATCGCCAACCTTAGACGACGGCTAACCGAGTGCGTGGGAATCAGCGAACCTTCCCGCAATCCTATAATCCTGCCTAGGAAGGAGTACGGAACCGATCTCTTGATGCAAGCGTACCACGCCAGGTACAAACACGTGAATCACGGTACAGCTTTGGCTGCACTAAGGATGCGATACTACATCCCAAAAATCCTGGGGGAATACCGTCGCATAAGGATAAGCTGCCAGAAATGCAAGGTGGACAACGCGCGCCCGGAACCGCCTTTAATGGGTAATTTGCCGCTTCAACGGGTCGCAGTGGGTCAGAATGCTTTCTCGTTCACAGGTATAGACTACTTCGGGCCCTTTCTAGTCGCCGTCGGACGACGGGTAGAAAAACGATGGGGCGTCATATTTACCTGCCTTACGAGTCGGGCGGTCCATCTGGAAATAGCGGCATCCCTTAACACCGCCTCGTGTATCCTAGCCATCCGACGCTTCATCGCTAGACGTGGAACCCCGCTCGAAATCATCAGCGACCGAGGGACTAATTTCGTGGGTACTTCGCGAGAGTTGGACGAAGCAGCGCAGGAGATCGACCACGACGCAATGATGACGGTATTTTGCGGACCGCAAACAAAATGGAGCTTCAACCCCCCCGGGGCTCCCCACTTTGGCGGCTGCTGGGAACGTTTAGTGCGCTCGGTGAAGAAGGTGCTGAATCAGTTCGTGTTTCCTAAAAGACCAACGGACGAAATTTTGGCATCTACCTTTGCGGAAATCGAGCTGATACTGAACTCGAGGCCACTTACCTACGTGCTGCTGGATGACGAGATGACGGAGCCTATGACGCCGAACCTATTGCTACTTGGGACTCCAGACGGAAGTAAGCCGCCGGCTGTGTTCTGCGACAGCCCCGCGGCTCTAAAATCGTCTTGGAAGATGGCACAGCACGCGGCGGATGTGTTCTGGAAGAAATGGTTGGCAGAATACTTACCGACTCTCACCCGCCGAACCAAGTGGTTCCAACACGTACGACCACTCGAGGTAGGAGATTTAGTTGTAATTGCGGATAATAATCTCCCCAGAAACTTCTGGCCGAAGGGTCGCGTTATATTTTTAGCCACCACTACCGGGCTAAAGATGGTCAGGTTAGGCAAGCCACTGTACAAACCGCGAACACTACCTACGTTCGATCCGCGCACAAATTAGCATTATTGGACGTAGGAACGAAGAATAGTTTGACACAGCAGTGTGATTGAATTTAAACAAAAAAAAACTCTCGATTTCGCTCAAGCCGTAAAGAAACATAGACTGGATAGCACGAGGTTGCGAAAAAATATAAACAAAGGCACGCGCTAAAGTGACAGGTGCGATGAGGAAGTGCTGCCACAGTTGATGTGATAGTTAAACTGTGGAACACTTGGGGGAACAATGTTGTCACATAGCGAACTGAACGACCTGTATTAAACCAGGAGGGTTAACGGACACGCAGCGCAATCCGATTAGGACACGAAGTGACGAGGGAAAAGCTATAAAAAGAGCGCAGGACAAGATTTGCGCCCTTTTCAAACCACTCGCGGAATCTAGACAAATTTTTTGGCAAACTAAAATAAATCGTTTCGGCAAGAAATTATTCCGCGTTGGTTTCATTTTCCTACACGCATCGTGGCCTATACTACTATAATCTCCTCCCACCAGGCATAAAGGTTGCTCCAGCAGCTTTTCAGCAACTGATCGACACAATGCTAGCTGGAACTAAGAGAGTGTGTGGGTATATGGATGGTTTAATCATCGGAGGCGCAACCGAAGCAGAACATGATAGGCATTTAAAGGATGTGTTAAAGCGAATCGAGGAATATGGGTTTACCATCAGAAACGAAAAATGCGAATTTAAAACGAATGAAATAAGATACCTGGGGCACGTAATAGATAGTCAAGGTTTAAGACCAGATCCAAATAAGATTGCAGTGATAAGAAATTTACCGGAGCCTACAAACCTCACTGAGATTAGATCGTTTCTGGGATCGTTTTTCGTTATTATGGAAAATTCGTGCCGAATATGCGACAGCTCCGATTTCGCTTGGATGAATTATTAAAGCACGGAGAGCGCTTCCAGTCGGATCATAAATTTAAAGAAGCGTTTGATCAGTTTAAGAAGATACTTTCATCAAATTTGCTCCTCGCGCACTATAACCCTAATGAAAAGATAGTGGTATCAGCTGTGGCATCCTCAGTTGGGTTAGGAGCTACATTGAGTCATAGGTATGCGGATGGTAGCGTTAACAGAGGCAGAGAAACGATATAGCCAAATAGACCGTGAAGGGTTGGCAATAGTTTATGCATTAACAAAATTCCACAGAATGTTATATGGACGGCATTTTTTACTGCAGACGGATCATCGACCGCTATAAAATTTTTTTGGCTCTAAGAAAGGCATACCGATTTATACAGCAAATAGATTGCAAAGATTTGCATTAACTCTGCAATTATACGATTTTGAGATCGAATACGTAAGAACTCAGCAGTTTGGAACGCGGATTTATTATCCAGATTGATAAAAAACCGTTCGCAACCAGAGGATGATTATGTTATCGCCAGTATAGAGATGGAAAGAGATGTGTAGGCTATGGCGATAGAGGCTATAAGTAATTTTCCTATAAGCTTCAGGGAAATAGAAAGGCATGCATCGGCAGACGCGATGCTACGTAAAGTGCGACATTATATACAAGATGGTTGGCCAACAAACGTGTCTTACGGTAATGAGCTAGCATGTCTTAATAGCAGAAAGGATGCTTTAACGCTTATTGATGGTTGTATTCTTTTCGGGGAGAGAGTGGTGATGCCACAAAGATTGCGAGAGCATTGTTTGAAACAATTGCATCAGGGTCATCCAGGTATGCAAAGAATGAAGTCAGTTGCACGAAGTTATATAGATTGGCCATTCTTGGATATAATGATATAATGGAGTATGTCAGAACATGTTCATCGTAGGCAACTGCCGCAAAATCACCACCACATGAATCTCCACAGGCTTGGGGTAAAACTAAGACTCCATGGGAGCGCATACACGTAGATTACGTAGGACCCATTGATGGGGAATATTTTCTGATTGTGGTTGATGCACACTCGAAGTGGCCGGAAATATTCAAGACACCAAGTAGTACATCAACAGCTACGATAACCATGTTGAGAGGATTATTCGCCCGATTTGGCATGCCGGTGACTTTAGTAACAGATAATGGTACGCATTTACCAGCGAAGCGAAGCGATTTTTGTTTGAAAAATGGTGTGCATCATATGAGAACAGCGCCGTTTCACCCTCAGTCAAATGGCCAGGCCGAGCGTTTTGAGGAGTCGTTTAAAAGGGCATTGCGGAAGATAAGAATTGGTGGCATGGCGTTACAAGAGGCAATCGACATATTCCTGCAAACGTATAGAACAACTCCAAATCCTCAGGTAGATAAGAACAAATTACCCGCAGAGCTCATGTTTGGAAGACATATTAGAACGTGTTTTGAGTTACTGCGGCCGCTACCAAGACTAGAGAATCAAGCAACACTGCTGTACAGCTCGAGATTATTCAAACAAAACGATCTAGTATTTATCAAAGAGTATAGCCGAAACAATTGTAAATGGATACCTGCGGTTATAGTTAGAAAGATTGGCCACGTAATGTATCTGGTGCAAACAAATGATCGGCGTACTAGGAGGTGTCATATGAACCAGATAAGACAACGATTTTATGAAAGCACTGAAAAAAGGTCATTGGCTAGCATTCCTTTAAGTGTTTTGTTGGAATCGTGGAATTTACCGTTACCGCCGCAAACCACGATCAATCCTAGCGAGACAGACACATGTACGTCTATACCTCAGACTCCTTCGACGTGCATGTTACAGCCAGAAAGCGCGTCACAGCCAACAATAGCATCATCAAGGTCGACGCAGCATACCCCTTGTCATCGCGAAGCGCAACAGCCACTTGCACCTCGTCGCTCTTTTAGAAATAGAACGGCACCACGAAGGTTTGGACCCTATCGTATGAACTAAAAGGGGGAGATGTTGTGACGAGTAGAAAACGCCCTTAGGCACTCAGGAGCTGCGCGCCTCGGAACGTGAATGTGTTCGGGTTAGGCCAGATCGTGAGGCACACTCGGATAAGCGGTCAAGCGAGTAGGAACGCGATTAGGAAGTAAGCGGAATAAAAAGTATGCTGTTAGCTGCATAAGTAAACGCGTGTGTTAAGTGTATGATATTACGAACCACCCGAAAACGTAACAGTAAGGCATTTGTATCGCTTACTCAGGATCGATTCCGTTTTGCCAAATAATGCCTTTAGCTGCAACACAGCATCGGCAAAGGAGAGATTACGAGGAGCACGAGGCAAAATAAAGTTGCAGAAACGGTTATCCTCAACAACGCCTAGCTTACGGGTCAGCAAACGAACACGAGCTGCATCTTCCAAACGGGAAGAATCATGCTCGAACAGGTCTTCGTAACGGGCGTACCACGCCTCGAATGTAATACCCGCATCCGCATCGTACTGGAACTCATTAATACTGCATTGCAAGTGCATCTAAAATCAACTCAGGATTAGAAGGTTTGACGAGTACCTGTTGATCTGGCTGCTGCTGCGAAAATGTTGCAGGATGCGATTGCTGCTGCTGTTGTTGTAGTAATTGTCCCACCAATGTCATATGCTGTTCCATTTGTTTCTGCTGCATTGCCATCTGCTGCTGCAACAAATACAAAACGGTATTAAAATCATTGGCGGTGTCTGTCGTTGCTGCTTGGGTTGGAGCCGCTTGCTGGCGAGTGCTGCATAAAAGTTTCCGGAAAGTTTGCGCCATTTGGCGAGAGACGTCGTTCTTCCATCGTATGGTCTTCGGGGCTCAGCATTCTCCTCTTTTTCCGATGAATTTTGACGAATGAAATGACCGGTTATCGTTGGGATCGTATTGTTCTCGTCGCCACTTTTGTGTTCCTTGGTACTATTGCTTATTTATTGTTTTATTTCCTGTTCACAAATTATTCCTTTTATTTATTTAGCTCAATAAAACGATCTAGTTCCTCAGTTAGCTGTCTCGAAGCGAATGCCCGATGTCGTAGTTCAGTATCCGGCGGCTTGGATGATGATCGAGGTGTATGTACGGCGGGTGCGCCTGTACATCGGTGTATATAGTTTGGCAGGTGTGCCCATCAAACAGTGTATACACGGCTGATGTGCATACACAACAGTCCTTCAGATGGGATGGTAATGTTGTGTTTCGTCAAGGACGATCATGCGGTTGGTTCTGTGATGGCTCATCTTACAGTTGTGCATTTGAAGAATATTCGCAAGGGTGGAGGTTGTCTTCTTGTGATGATGTGCAAGTAGGAGAAACAGTCCCTGGTTTTAAGTGCACCAAACTTCGTCGAAAGTTTCTTCCATGCACATCTACGACGTATGAACGAGAAATAAGGCGTTCTGAAACCTTCCCCGGGGTCCATTGCTTTGACATGTCCGGTGTTAATTGAACAAAGATTGGTGAACCTATTTCCAGGTCTGGTAGGCGACGTGTCTTTTTATCATATTGTTCTTTTGTTTTCTTACGATGTTTTTCAATACTTGTTGGGACGTTTTCCACTATTTTCGGGAGTAAATTAATATCTGAGCAGGGAGATGGGGGCACTACATTTAGTAGACCTTGAAAATAGACGAGCCGCAGGACTTGATCCGATTTTGTTGGGGATATTCCTCCAGTCTAGTAGCGCATACCAAAAATCAGTATCTGATTCCTGAGCATTCTTTAAGAGCCTTGTTGGTTTTGTACAAATTTTATGCACGCACTCGTATAATACCGTACCGTACAATTATATTCTCCCGCACTCGCACCGTACAATTCGAAGGATAATTCAGAAGAGAGCGATCGCCCGATCGAACACCTACTTTTATGCGCACCTGCTTTGCTCTCACGAACCTTGCTTTGCTCGGCCCTACGCTTCGTGTACTACGCTTCGTGTGCCATACTTCGTGTGCTACGCTTCGTGTGCTAGGCTTCGTGCCCTTATCTGTTTGAACTCTGTTCTAGATGTTCTAACTCTAACATCTGTGCTAACGGTTTGTAACGCTTCCGTTATCCTATCGCTACCTTTCTTGCTGACTAACCTTTGAGGTCGGAGTCACGACAGCCATAGATGTGCTGCTGGGGACACGGACTTCCAAGCATATTTATGCCATATTGCCACCAGCGATTACACCACAGAACCCCCCACCAGTGACGGAGTCGCGATCAACAATACCAAATGTGTGTCGCTGGTTGTAATTCGGTTGTAGTTTTAATTGTCCACCAAGAACCGAACAGCCTTTTTTTTGTATTTTCCTTTTTGGGAGAGACCTTCCATTTCAAACGCAGGTTTTAGACGGCCTATCGAAACGGATTCATTTTTACCTTTGATTTTCACCGTAAAATTTTTTCTACATCTCCGAACCACCTCATATGGTCCTTCATACGGTGCCTGTAGGCTCTTCTTTACTTTATCTACCCGCACAAAAACATGCTTACATGTATCCAAACCTGGGTTTAGTTATCCTTAGTTGAGTAGGATTTGGATCAATTCGTCTAAATGCTTCTTTTAATTTTTGGATAAAATCCGGCAAGTCTTCTATTGTTTTTGGAGCAGAAGGTATGAATGCTTCGGATGGCAGCCGCAGGCTTTCTCCGTATACCATTTCTGCTGGTGATCCATTCAAAGCGTCTTTGTACACTACGCGAATGCCCAGTAGAATCAAGGGCAGACGCGAGATCCAATGAGTAGTGTCTTCACACGCTTTTAATGCAGATTTTAAATGGCGATGAAATCGCCTAACCATTCCGTTGGCTTGAGGGTGGTATGCGGTCGTTTTGATGTGGTTTGATCCCAGTAATTTTGTCAGTTCTTCAAATAACTTTGATTGAAACTGTCTACCTCTATCGGTAGTAATTGTTAATGGGCACCCAAACCGTGGAATATAATTCCTAACGAACGTTTTTGCCACCGTTAATGCTGATATATCACCCATAGGGTAACACTCCGGCCAACGAGTGAACCGATCCACGATGGTTAACAAATAGGTAATTTCTTCTGAAGGTGGTAATGGCCCTACTATGTCCATGTGCACATGCTCAAACCTTCCTTTTGGAATGGTTATTGCTTCTAACGGGGAACGAGTGTGTCGACAAACTTTTGCCATTTGACATCATTGACATGCCCGAGTCCAGTTGCCCACATCTGTGTTCATTGAGGGCCAGAAAAACCTTTCTGATAAGAGTTTCCGTGAGGCACGAATGCCTGGATGAGACAAATTGTGCAAGCTGTAAAATGTTGATTTCCTTAGAGAAAGTGGGACATATAACCTATTACGCCCTGTGGATGACTCAAACATTAGGTTGTTCTTATCGAGATTCAGCCCATTCAATTTATATTTGGAGTCTTCCCTTTTATCTTTTAACATTCTTTGTAGCTGATCATCTATTTGTTGATACTTGGCAAAATTTTCGTAAGAAATTTCTGTGATCGATTCGGATTCTCCGATTCGGGATAGGGCATCAGCAACGACATTACTCTCGCCAGTAATATATCTAATGTCCGTTGTGAATTGCGAAATAAAATCTAGTTGCCTACTTTGTCTCGGCGATTTCTCTGCTTTGGACATGAGGGCATGGACTAGTGGTTTATGGTCAGTATAGACCGTAAATATTCTGCCTTCTAGGAAATGTCGAAAGTGCTTAATTCCTAGAGTTATTGCAAGCAATTCTCTGTCGAATGTGGAGTACCTCTGTTCCGTGGGCGTCATCATTTTGGAGAAAAACGCAAGAGGTTCCGGTATTCCCTGGTTGACTTGCTGCAAAACTGCCCCAACGGCAAAATTGGATGCATCAGTCGTCAGTGTGTAAATGGCGTCACACTTAGGATGCACAAGCATGGTGGCGTTCGATAGCTCACTTTTGATGTGTTTTAGGGCCTCCTCGCATTCGTCTGACCATACGAATTATTTTTTGCTTTTTTTGCTGTGTTCCTTCACCAGTTTGTGTAGCGTTCTTAACTTGTGTGAAACATTGGGAATAAAGCGATGGTAATAGTTTACCATTCCCAAGATTCTTTGAAGTTGTTTTACAGTAGTTGGCGCGGGAAAGTTGCAAATTATTTCAATTTTATGTGAGGTTGGACTTATTCCCTTTTCACAAATGGTGTGACTTAGGAAATCGATTTTATTAACACCAAACACACATTTTGATGGCTTGAGTTTTATGTCGTGGTCCGTTAAACGTTTTAGAACCATATATACGTGCTCTAAATGGGACTCACGCGAAGGGCTGGCGATCAAACTGTAGTCAATGTAGACGAATACAAAATCTAGGTCGTGGAAAATGTTGTTCATTAGTCGTTGGAAGCTTTGACTCGCATTTCTGAGACCAAAGGGCATCCTCAAGAATTCGAACAACCCAAACGGTGTAGTTATCGCCGTTTTGTGAACATCTTCCTCGGCTACCGGTATGATGTGATATGCCCGCACGATATCTAACTTTGTAAAAAAATTACAACCATCTAGATTCATTGTAAAATCTTGTATGTGCGGGATCGGATATCGATCTGGAATTGTGATAGCGTTCAACCGTCGATAGTCGCCGCATGGTCGCCAATCTGCATCGGATTTGGGTACCATATGCAATGGCGAAGAAGCTGACGAAGATGATACTGTACAGATTCCCAAGTCCAACATGTGTTGGAATTCCGCTTGAGCAATCTTCAACTTCTTTGGATCGAGATGGCGGGGTTTGGCAAACGGCAGTGAACTTTTTGTTTCTATATGGTGGACTACCGAATGTTTGACTGGTTTCTTATAATCCGGTGGATCCATCAGTGATGGATACTCTTTTAAAAGATTCTCAAAACCATTTGTGTCGATTATAAAATTTTTTGGAGTTGGCGTGTCCACAAAAGCAATAGTTGCGATCGTTTCTTGTCCCGTAAGATGATCAATCAACCTTTTCCTTCTGAGGTCGACCCATAAGTCGTTTTTCGCCAAAAAATCAGCTCCTATTATCGGTCGATTTACTTCGGCTAGTATAAAACAATGAGAAAATACTCTCCTCAGGCCAAGGCTTAGTTGCAACAACTTTGTTCCATAGGTAGCAATAGGGCTTCCATTAGCTGCTACAAGTGAATGTTCTGCCTGTCTGATTACTTTCCCTAGCAAATTGTAAGGAATGACGGACACATCGGCTCCTGTATCCACTAGGAAAGTGAATTTTTTCATTTCATCATCTATAAAAAGGCGATAGGAGTCGAATATTGCTCTTGGGTTGTCCGCCACTACCGTTAAGCATATTAGTTTTTTTGTTGAGAAAAATTACAAGGTTTTTGGTATCTTCGTGCTTGATCACCAAATCTAAAGTGAAAATAGCACATTTGAAGTGTTCGAACCTGTGACGGCGTTCTTGAGCGACTGCCACTCCATGATCGATTTCGTTGGCGTCCTCTATTGTTACGATCTGGTTGTACTTAGATCGTTTTTAGCATGTGTCTCAATTCGGCAAATTCCTGCCGCAGGGTATTCATTTCGTTAGAGGGATTTCCACCCGATGTTTCTTTGAAGGAAGGCCCTGCGATTGACGAAATCGCACCGGCTTGGGTTGCTTCCCACAGCCTGTCTGCCACCTTTAAAAGTTCACCGATGTCCCGGATGCCTATTGCAATTAGCAAGATTTCGATTGTTTTGGGCAGCCTTGATAGCCAAAGCTTACGGATAAGCTCCGTGGTGAGGTTTGTTGAGTCACCGGCTAGTTGGACCATATGTCGATAAAAATCCGACGGACTTCGGTCACCCATTTGCACATGATACAAGAGTTGGGTAATACGGTGCTCCTCACTCACCTTGAGCCTATCTAATAACTGGCTTTTGAGGTGTGTGTAAGGGTTGCTAGGTAATGGAGCCGAAACAATATCCATTATCTTTGCCAAAATGTTTTTTGGAAGCACACTCAGTACATAAGAGTACCTTGTACGTTCCCTAGTCACATTCGAAACTTCGAATTCCGCTTCTGCTGCCACAAACCATGCGGACGGAGCGTCTTCCCAAAAATTAGGTAGTCTGGTCGAAATCCTTTCGATTTCTAAAGGTGTTATCCTAGGTTGGTTGGTCTCCGTCACTGGAGGTCGACCTGGTGCCAAAACTGGGGATTGCTGAGGGATTTCCCTGTGCCCAGCATTGTCCCCATCGCTATCGTTCGTCTTCATCTTCGGCCTTATAATGTTTTACTCCCTGTCTAAACTCGTAAGTAAACTATATATGTATGCTCACTTGACACGAATGATACAAAATAATTGATATATAAATGTGATAATCGCGAAAGAATATATGTAAGAAATTATATAAAAAAAATTAAAATATTTTTAAAATTTGATAAAAAAAATGTGCGAGTGTAATAGATGAATTGAACAACGCAGGTAAATAAGATGTATGGTGTTATATAAAAAAATGTTCACTATATGAATTTTACAATTCGCCTAACTGTACGCAATTGCGGAAGTATGTCGCGTGAAAAAAAAAAATAGTACCAAAGCAAAAAAAAAGGAACGAGCTCAGCGATCTTTCCCATGTATGGTGTAGCGGTGTAGACTCTGTAATGGGATGGGATCCGAAGCCCCTTTGAGGGATAATACAGGCTCTCCCATCCAACTCCTATTCCGACACGTCCTCGTCGTGCAGAGTGGTAACATGTGTCATCACATATCCAAGCTTGGGTACACGGGCTTGACCCAACCCCTTGGGCGGATGGTGGCATATGGCGAACCAGGAAGGGGGGTGGGTATCCCGGGAAACCGGTTGCCTGAACGTCGGGGGGGCAACCCGACGCTAAACAAAACGGTCACGTGGGCGCGGGGCCAGTCACCCAGTCCCATGGAACAATCGACTACGGAAAGCAACAGGAAGTTACGAAACGGATTCAACGATATCGACCCTACGCAATGCCCCCGGACTACTCTAAAAATGGGCTCATGGAACGTACGCACTCTAAGCGAAGCCGGAGCCTTGAAAAAACTTGATGACGCCCTAGCCACACTGAGCATGGACCTCGTAGCTCTCCAAGAGATTCGGTGGCTAGGGAGCGGTGTGCAGAACAGGCGTGGTAAGCATTGCTACGACATATACTACAGCTGCCACGACCGCCACCGCGTGCTCGGAACGGGTTTCGCCGTAGGTCCCCGGTTGAAACCCGCAATCATGGATTTCAAGGCTATAAACGATAGGCTATGCACCCTGCGCATGCGAGGCAAATTCTTCAATATAAGCCTCATAAACGTTCACGCCCCTACCGAAGATAAAGAGGAAGAGGAGAAGGACCTTTTTTACGGCCGCCTCGCTAGAATCGTAGATGCGTGCCCCAGGCATGACCTCAAAATCATCCTGGGGGACTTCAACGCAAAAGTCGGTAGGGAGCCAATGTACCGCCAATACACTGGCTGTCACAGTCTGCATGAGCACAGTAACGATAATGGTAGTAGATTGGTCCAGTTCGCCGCAGCGAACAATCTGGTTGTAGGAAGTACCAAATTTGCGCGGAGGGACATCCACAAAATGACGTGGGCGCACCCGGAAGGCGAATCCTTCAACCAGATCGACCACGTGTTAATAAGTCGCCGACGACAGTCGAGTCTGTTAAATGTCAGAACATATCGAGGAGCCAATATCGATTCCGATCACTACTTGGTTGGCTTAGTGATACGTTGTAGAATCGCCCGCCCCCGCGCCAATGGGGGTGGAGAAAACACGCAGCCTCGGCTCAACACGGACTCTCTAAGGGACATTACTGTCCAACAGGAATTCAAAGCCGCTTTAGACGAGTCTCTACTACCAGAAAACAGTTATGAAACTACGAGCGAGAGGTGGAACGCTCTAAAAACAAAAATAATAAACTGTGCAAGAAATATACTCCCACCACGTCGTGGCAACACCAAATCTGGCTGGTTCGACGATGAATGCAGACAAGTGACCGAACGTAAGAATACTGCATACCGAGCAATGCAGCAACGGCATAGAACGCGGGCATGCGCAGAGGAATATTCACGGCTCAGACACGAAGAGAAAAGAGTTCACCGCTCCAAGAAGCATGCTTTGGAAGAGCAAAACATGCGGGAACTCGAGCAAACCAGAGAGGCGTACGGACCGACACGAAAGTTTTACCAAGCGATAGCAGGTCACCGAAACAACGTGGTACCTAAGGTAACCTGCTGTCGCAACAAGGATGGAGATCTGGTCAGTAACCAGCCAGAGGTCCTCTCGCGGTGGGCTCAGTACTTTGATGAACTACTCAATGACCAGTTTAGCGAACAGCTAGAAGCGCCACTAGCAGATGGTGACATGCTACTGCCACCTAGCATAGAAGAAACACGAAAGGCTATCCGTCGGCTGAAAAATAACAAGGCACCCGGAACCGACGGAATTGCAGCCGAACTGGTCAAGAATGGAGGTGCACGACTAGAAAACGAGATTCATCAAATTGTTACTGAGGTGTGGGATAGCGAATCGATGCCTTGTGATTGGAATCTCGGCATCATCTACCCCATATACAAGAAGGGAGATAGGTTGGACTGCAACAACTACAGGGGTATTACGGTGTTGAATACCGCCTATAAAATATTCTCCCTGATCCTTCAGGATCGCCTTGTCCCGCACGTCGAAGAGATAGTCGGAAACTATCAAAGAGGATTCCGAAACGGAAAATCAACCACTGATCAGATCTTCACCATGCGGCAGATCTTGGAGAAGATGGCTGAATACAGACACGACACATACCATCTCTTCATTGACTTCAAAGCCGCATATGATAGCATAGCCAGGGTAAAACTTTATGACGCTATGAGCTCTTTTGGAATCCCGGCCAAACTGATAAGGCTAGTTAGAATGACTATGACCAACGTCACATGCCAGGTGAGGGTGGATGGAAAACTCTCAGGACCTTTTGCTACCACCAAGGGTCTGCGCCAGGGGGACGGGCTTGCTTGTCTCTTATTCAACCTGGCGCTAGAGAGGGCCATCCGTGACTCGAGGGTGGAGACTACGGGAACCATCTTCTATAAGTCAACCCAGATCCTGGCATACGCTGATGATATAGACATCATTGGTCTGCGGCTCTCCTATGTAGCAGAAGCCTACCAAGGGATCGAGCAGGCGGCAGAGAGCCTCGGATTGCAGATAAACGAGGCAAAGACCAAACTGATGGTGGCAACATCAGCGGGCCCACCAACAAATAATCAGAATCTACGTAGGCGTGACGTGCAGATAGGTGAACGCACTTTTGAAGTCGTCCCACAATTCACCTATCAGGCTCGAGGCTTGCGTAAAAAACTGAATGATCTTAGACTAGTACTTTCAGAAACTGAATACAAAATCGTAATATTAACTGAAACCTGGTTGAACAATAACATAAACAATGAGTTATTCAACGACGATCGCTATTCCATTTACCGATGCGATAGAACCACCACTAACAGCACTTTCTCCATCGGTGGTGGTGTTCTAATAGCCTGCTCTCGCTCTCTCTCATCTTGCGAAATTACACCGACGGATCGAACTATGGAACAGTTGTTGGTCAAAATTCGATTGGGCAATATTTTTGTTTATATCGGTGCCACGTATATTCCACCGTACAACGCATATAACGACATAATTGTTAACAAACATCTGGAAAGTATACGCGAAGTTTCATCACGCATGAGAGATAACGATCTTCTGCCTGTCGCTGGAGATTTTAACAAATGGGACATTACGTGGTCCAAACTCAATCCAGCCGATGTCGAGGATGTACCATTGCGCTCCACTTTCATGCACTATAAACCGTCATCTAAGTCTCGAAATAATCATATTTTCATCGATGGTATGGCAGCAAACGGCCTTTATGAATTAAGCAACGTTAGAAACTCCATGGACCGACAACTCGACCTAATTTTTGCTAACTCCAACGCCGCTGAGATCTGTTCTGCCGTGTCTAAATCTGAACCGGCCCTGCTCAAGCTCGATAATTATCATCCGGCACTCGAATGGTCAATACGTCACTATGATCATCATGCGTCTAGCTCCCATCCAAGCAACACATATCAGCAACGATTAAATTACTCAAAGGCTAATATCGTCGAACTGGAGGAAAGAATATTTCTATTCGGTTCTACTTTTAACTGCTCCAACTTTCCGTCTGTTGACGACGCTGTTCATGCTTTCACGATTTTCATGAAAGATGCTCTACAATCCTGTACGCCAATTATGCACCAGAAACGCTCTCCAGCATGGAGTAATAACAGGCTTATCATCCTCAAACGAGCCAAAAACAAAGCCATTAGTCGACACCGTTTTTTGAGAAGTAATATCACTAGGGAAAATCGTAACAACGCCATACATGCATACCGTCAGTATAACCGATCAAGATATAAGCAATACATATCTTCAATCGAAAGGTACCTTCTCCGACATCCCCGAAAATTTTGGCGCTTCATCGACAGCAGACGACGCTCAAACGTAGTTCCATGCACAATCAAATATAATGATTCCGTGGGCACGTCACCCGAAGATATTTGCAACATTTTTGCTGAACGATTTTCCGATGCCTTCTCCACCCCAATTGTAGATCAAACGGTGATCTCAAGGGCCACATCTTACACACCTCTAAACATGATTGATTACACCATTCCTACGTTTGATATACGCACAGTAGAAAAGTGCCTCAAAAGCCTTAAACCATCTACAGCTCCTGGTCCCGATGGCATTCCGAGTTTCATCATCAGTAAATGCTATCAATCCCTAGCACCTATATTAACAAACATATACAACACGTCATTGAGTTCCGGTATTTTCCCACGCTTATGGAAGACCTCGTGGATGGTACCAATATTTAAAAAAGGGGATCGCTCATGTGCTTCAAACTATCGCGATATCACATCACTTTGTGCGGTGTCAAAAGCTTTTGAGCTTCTGCTTTACAGCCCTATGCTCTCCGCTACATCGAATCATATTATGGATAACCAACACGGGTTCGTACCCAAACGTTCAACATTAACGAACCTCACTGAATTCGTTAGTTTCTGCAAACGTAATCTCGACTCCGGAGGTCAAGTGGATGCTATTTACACCGATCTCAAAGCTGCTTTCGACCTCATCTCACACGACATTTTAATCGCCAAATTGCACAAATTAGGGTTTTCGGAACAAATAGTTAAGTGGTTGCATTCCTACCTCACAGAACGCTCATACAAGATCAAGGTAAACGATCATACATCTAGAGAGGTGCTTGGCACCTCAGGGGTGCCTCAAGGCAGCAATTTGGGCCCGCTGCTCTTCATTCTTTATATAAACGATGTAGGGCAATTGCTAGCTAAACACCGTTTTCTTCTGTTTGCCGATGACGTTAAGCTGTTCGCTCCTATCAACGATACCAATGACTGCATCAATCTTCAACATGCCATCAACCTGTTTAGCATATGGTGCCGTGATAATGCAATGGTGCTATGTATCGAAAAATGTCGTGTTTTGTCTTTTTACCGTTCTCGGTCTTGCACACGATTTAACTACCAGATCGATAACATATCCGTTGAACGCACCGATACATTCCGCGACCTTGGGATCATTCTCGACACACGTTTAACATTTAACGATCACCTAGAGAATATAGTGTCTAGAGGGAACCAACTACTGGGTTGGATTATTCGATCAACGCAAGGTTTCCGTAATCCTATGACCATAAAAACCATCTACTGTGCCTACGTTCGATCTGTGTTAGAATATGGCAGTATTGTTAGTGACCCCTGTACCGAACAATGGAGTAATCGAATCGAGGCCATCCAAAGAAAAGCGACTAGATATGCTGTAAGACTCTTACCATGGCGACAGGGCGATGTGCTACCGTCATACCATTCCCGGTGTCTGCTTTTAGGGATTCAGTCGTTGAAAAAGCGCCGTGAGATAGCTAAATGCCTTTTTATATCAGGACTACTTAACCACCACATTTATGCTCCTACTCTATTAGCTACGATAGAATTTAACGCGCCATCTAGGAATCTACGTACACGTCAATTCATATCCGTCCCTCGTTATAGAACTCGTTTTGGCCAGTCTGATCCTATGTCAGCTATGTGTCGAACTTTCATAAATAACTTTGATTTATTTGATTTCAACATACCACAGAATGTTTTTAGAGATAGACTCAGGACACAACTTACGTAATAATTTTTTTCTCAAAATACATTTTCTATTCTTGTGCACCTGTTCTCCCCGATCGATTTATGTACCTTACATAGTCTATAAGCACTAATTTAAGTACATTCATGTAGGATCTTCAAGATCCCGATGGATTAATCAATAAACATATTAAACATATTAAACATATTAAACATAGTACCAGTACTCACATACGCCTCTGAGACATGGACACTGTCCAAATCTGACGAAACCCTCTTAGCCGCGTTCGAGAGGAAGATGCTCAGAAGGATACTTGGCCCCGTATGTGTGGAAGGACAATGGAGGAGCCGCTGTAATGACGAGCTATACGAGATGTACGGCGACCTCACTGTCGTACAGCGTATAAAGCTCGCCAGGCTCCGGTGGGCTGGCCATGTTATACGCATGGAAACGGACGACCCAGCCCGTAAAGTCTTTTTAGGCCGTCCACAAGGACAGAGGAGGCGTGGTAGGCCCAAATTGAGGTGGCAAGATGGCGTGGAGGCGTCCGCCATTAAGGCCGGGATAACGGACTGGCAGACGAAGGCGCGAGACCGTGAGCGGTTTCGGACACTCCTGAGGCAGGCCAAGACCGCAAAGCGGTTGTAGTGCCGGATAAGTAAGTAAGTAAGGTGTAGCGCACGGTTGGCACCAGCAATCGAACGTCTCCCTCAGTGGTCGCTGAGACCGGTCGCTGGTCCGCTTCACGTTGACCCGGTTGATGAAGGGATGTCTTCTGCGATGTTAAAACCGGACAGGTTATCCACGATGATCACACCGCGCTGATGATAATTTCTTATGATGTCGCCGATTTCGCCACGATGTCCGTGCTGACGGTGGTCACACCGCGATATCGATGGTCACACCGTGATGTCAATGGTTGCACCGTGCCAAGTACGATGGTAGCTGGCCGTCGCCCGGTCCAGGCGTAAATATGATCCTTGTAGTTTCAGCGGAACGGCTGCTCTTTGTACTCCGAACAGGATCGCCGCTCCTTATGGTCCGAGCGCGGTAAATGCGATGACCGCGCCTCGTGGTCGGGGTCACCACTTGTTGGTTTTGTACAAATTTTATTCACGCACTCGTATAATACCGCACCGTACAATTATATTCTCCCGCACTCGCACCGTACAATTCGAAGGATAATTTAGAAGAGAG
Organism: Anopheles merus; assembly: GCF_017562075.2. Lineage (NCBI taxonomy): Eukaryota > Metazoa > Arthropoda > Insecta > Diptera > Culicidae > Anopheles > Anopheles merus. The sequence goes on along the minus strand of NC_054082.1, from coordinate 61,397,726 downwards.
CGATCACCCGATCGAACACCTACTTTTATGCGCACCTGCTTTGCTCTCACGCACCTTGCTTTGCTCGGCCCTACGCTTCGTGTACTACGCTTCGTGTGCCATACTTCGTGTGCTACGCTTCGTGTGCTAGGCTTCGTGCCCTTATCTGTTTGAACTCTGTTCTAGATGTTCTAATTCTAACATCTGTGCTAACGGTTTGTAACGCTTCCGTTATCCTATCGCTACCTTTCTTGCTGACTAACCTTTGAGGTCGGAGTCACGACAGCCATAGATGTGCTGCTGGGGACACGGACTTCCAAGCATATTTATGCCATATTGCCACCAGCGATTACACCACAGCCTCTTTGCAATTTTGACTGCCGCTTCCGCTATCCCATTTGATTGTTGATGATGAGGTGCAGATGTTCGAAGTCCCATTGTTTTGCAAACGAGAGCATTTGTTTGTTCACAAAATTTGTTCCGTTATCAGTTATTATTCTTTGTGGCTTGCCATGTCGCGCAAAATTTTCTTTACATGCTGAAATAACCGATTGAGGAGACATGTCTTTTGGGATGATCACTTCGAAGAAGTCAGAATAGTGATCTACGGTGACCAAGAAATTCTTTTTTGCGCCTCGATATTCCGCAAAGAATACATCCATGGATATCATTTGAAAAGGGTGTGTTGGAATGTCGTGACTCATCATTGGTGGATTTGGTTGTGAATCTGAGAATTTGTTACAAACAGTGTAATTCTTTATGACATCTTTGATTTGAGAGTTCATCCCTGGCCAAAAAATATTTACTCTAGCCAATTTCAGTGTAGCTTCTACACCATTGTAGCGACCAGAGTTCCATCTGGTGCATACATCTAGAACCACGACCAAAAATGTTCGACGGGCGAACTAGAGCGAGACAACTAGTGATAGCACGCTTCACCGCCTCGGTTATGCGGTGGCTTGCTACACACATTCTCTTCACCGGCAACTCTCGAACGAACAACAGTAATTTTCGCGTCTCTCCCGAACTCACCGTTCTGCGACTTAAAAGAAAAACGAATAAACCGAACTCTACCAAAACGTAGTTCGCAAAGCGTGTTGGGTATATTCTTAAAAAATTAGGGACCACATTTGTGGCGCCCCTAAAACTGATGACCCTGACGTGATCCGCCACCGACGCCGCGAATTCGTACGTGAGTGTGTGTGTACTACGCATCCCAAACTTTTGTTCCGCGTTGAACGTGTTCAAACGTGCCACCGGCATCGGAGATCGACGCAGAGAAGACAACGTGTGTGTGTGTGTGTGTGCCTACGACCGGGAGTGCTACCAGCGTTAGAGGTACCGGCAACGCAGCTGGCCTCCTCCCCCCTTTCCCTGTCATTCACAGGACGTTGAGTGCGGGCCGACGAAAAAACGCAGCAACGCCGTGTTAGTGCGCCCGTAGCTACACGGAGCGTTCCTGCATTGAGCGAACAAAAGAACCACCCGCACACGCGCGCGCCGCCTCGAAGCGCGACAAGCGCACACACACCATCATCGGCGCAGCAGAAAAATTCCATCCTTCTTTCGACGGCTGACGCAATCGACGCAATTCCTGGAAGTGGATCGACGACAATCTCCGCTGGTGGTCTCCTCGATGCCGATAATCGCCTCGCAAGCGGTTCCTACACCTCGTTCAACTGGGAATTTTCCGTTTGTGTGCGCTTCCATCTACGGGTGCGAACAAGAAGGAAGACACCAACGTCGAGTTGCGCGCGCAAATTATTCAGCCGTAGCAGTAGTGACACATCGCCGCCATTACGATTTTTTCACTCGAAGGCGAACCCGCTTGGATCCAGCTGACAAGAAGAACGACGCCGCCATTTTTTGAGCACCATTTCATCGCAAGTGAGGAAACGCCATATTCTCCACCCGAGAAGGAAGACGACGCACGCTGCTTCTGAAGCGTTTTCATACCGATCGACCGCAACGACGACACCCTGGTTACGTGAACAATTAAGGTAAGATCCACCCTTTTTATTCACTACTAACCCCGACGCGGAAGGATGCAGCGTAGCCCGCAACAAGGTGCAGCGCCGGTCACCAGCCCTGCAGTTGCCATCAGCCCTGCAGTGGCCGATAGTCCTGCGGTGGTCGCCAGCCCCGCAGCTGGACTCCCCACATCGAGTCCATACTTAATCGATATAACCCCCCTCGCTCGTGACGCCTCTACCGACCTTCCGGAGTTCCAAGTCGAGACCGTGAACGCCATGCGTCTCAAGCCGCCCGAATTGGATATGATGACATCCATACGTTCTTCTACGCCTTGGAGAACTGGTTCGACGCCTGGAATATTCCTCCGCACCATCATGTTAGGCCGAAAATACACGGACCGGAATCTCGCGGCCGCGGAATTCCTGTAGGACAGTTATGTCAATAACTGCAATTTGACAATCAATAACCTACAGAAATTTGACCCGACCTGGACGTTTGTTTACAAATATTGAGCAACGCTTGTTACTCGAATCGGATCAAATATACTCTCAACTCACTTCCGAATTATTAGAAGCAAAAAATGTTTCGTGTAAAAAGAGCAGCTGCATTACGATGGACAAGTGCGTGGGTAAATTTCATTCGTTTGCATACGATTTCGCTTCAGCAAGCTCCGTCAGCTAGAGAATGGATGCGCCCAATGCTTCACGAAAGGAATGAACAAGTGGGTCGGTTGCTAGCGTCTATTTTACAAGAGGAATTGGATAATACCATAATTAATTTTATGAGATTGTCGAGAAACGATTTTGATTACCTTCATAAGCAAATTGGACCAAAGATTCAAAGAATGGATACGAACATGCGTTTAAGTTTGTCTGCCAAAGACAAGCTGATAATTACCTTGCGGTATTTGGCTACAGGAGACTCATACAACACCCTTGAATATGCCTTCCGGGTATGTCGGAGTTTTGTTTATTATCCAAAATATACTAATCTTTGTTTGTTGTTTAATTCATATTTGTTTTAGATTTCAGCACAGGCAATCGGTCAATTTGTGCTGCAAGTGTGTGACTGTCTTGTGGAAGTTCTTCGAGAGCAGGTAAAGGTAAGACCCAAAGAAATATCATCATGTTGATCTGTTGTTTTACAAGTATATTTCTGCAGCGAAACTAACAGTGAGATGGGTAGATCTTGAAGACGTTGCAATGAGTGGATAGAAAGATAATGAATACAGTGATTATAACGAATATAAGTTAATATTTTGGAATTGTTAAAGTGTCTGTGTACGAGAACGCTGGTTAGAAATTAGGAACGTGGCGGCTTTAAAGATGCATGTAAACTATGCGTATATGAGCAAACTGCTCCGTACATGAGTGTATAAGCTCCGTATATGAGTTACTTGTAAGTTAATGGTCTAATGTAGACGCCGGCTAGTTTCTTGCATGCATACAAGTCTAAGTCTGTTTACTAACAATGATTAAAATATTGGAATTTAAATTCAATAATTCGTTGTATATTTCATATAATAATATATAATTCATGTCTTTGCATTGAATGCATTTTACTTTACTTAAACTTAAAACATGTTCATTCACGTCTAGAGAATGCGCCGCTTTACATAAACTGTAAAAGAAAAGAAAATTTATTAGTTTACATGCCAAAGTCGCTGATAACTAGCTATGTACAAATAACGCTAGCTAACTTAAAGAAGGGATCTGAAAATCGCGACTACTCTTCTCTTACCTATTCTATCGCCTCACCGGGTATCCGAAATTTCCCTGGAAATACTCCTGTTCCTCCTCTTGGACAACCATGCATATGCGCATTAGGCATCGCATCCGGTTTTCGAGCGGCCAATCTCGAATGATGTGGGCAATCCCGGACAGCTGACCATCCACTGTATCGGTTGGGTTTTTGAGCTGGCTGGCCAGCTCGATTTAGGCATCACCCACCGTCCGTAAAGCTGCAACCATCTCCTCATTGTATGCAAGATTAGCCTCTTGCCAACGCCTTTTATACCGCCTTGACGCTACATTTGGCGGAGTAGATGGACGAGGCGGTGTGGCATAATGTGACCGTCCACGTTGCGGTGACGGCACACGCGAGGGTCCAGGTCCAGGTGATGGCACACGCGAAGGTCTTGATCGCGGAGAAGGTACACGCGACTGTCCAGGTCGTGGAGACGGTACACGCGACGGTCCAGGTCGCGGAGATGGCATACGCGACCGTCCAGGCTGCGGTGACGGCACACACGACCTTCCAGGAGAAGACGTGAGGGCCTCGTCCAACACCTCTATTTCCAAATGAGAAAGCTAAACAAAAAGATGCTTTAGTTTAAATATTGATTGACACTTTCTGATTGGAAATACATTCTTGTTTTATTTCTCTTTTTTTCTTTTCGCAGTTACCCACATGCTCCGACGAATGGAAACGAATCGCGCAAGGCTTTCAAGACAAATGGAATTTTCCACATGAAATCGGAGCAATTGATGGAAAACACGTTATGATAAAATCTCCTCCACATAGCGGAACCGACTATTTTAATTACAGAAGGCATTTTAGCATCGTTCTGCTGGGTGTAGTTGATGCCAACTGTAATTTTATGTATGCAGACATTGGCGCAAAAGGTCGAATATCTGATGGAGGGGTTTTTAAAAACTCAATGCTATACAAAAAGCTTGAAAGAAATGAATTGGGAATACCAAGCCCTGCCCCATTGTACCAAACATCTCGCATCCTCGTCCCCTATATGCTTTTAGGCGACAAAGCCTTTCCTCTAACAAAATACTGCCTTAGGCCATTCAGTGGTTTCACGGAAAGAGGATCGGTAGAGCGTAATTTCAATTTTCGTCATTCAACTGCCAGGCGGTCTATTGAAATGGCTTTCGGGAGACTCTGTGGAAGGTTTCGAGTATTAAGAACTGCGTCAGGAAAATGCGAAAAAAGTTTTCTTGGCTTCTATTTATTTACATAATTTCATTAGAAGAGATGAGGATGTACGGAGTCAGGATAACCGTCAATTTCTTTCCAATGAAGAAGAGGAAATAAATAACATGCGTGCACTCGAAACAAACAGGTCGCGACCTAATTTGAATATGTTGCAAATTCGGATGCATATTGCAAACTATTTACAAGAAAATTGAATTCAACAATTAATTTTTATAATGATATTTTTAATAATCATATAATTGAATTTGAATAAAGAGATACTACTAATTGGCTATAAAAGAGTGATTGCCTTTTAACATGTTTTTTAATATGTAAAATAAAAATATAACTCAAACCATATCCAAAAACCTTTTTACCTTGTTCATAATTTTAACTTACGGTGTTAACGGTATTTCCACAATCAGTCGTTGCGTTTAAGAACGACATCGCAGCAAAAGCGAACCACCGTGGGTGATCAATTTCATCAGCTCCTGAAAATAAGATATGAAATGTCCATCATAAACATATTGTTATTACTTTCACTTAAAAAATACATACCAGATCCAGTTACCATGCTCCGGTTCAATTTTGAGCGGTACTTCCGGTAAATGGATTGGAGCGATGCCCACTTCTCTTTAAGTTCATCGATTGGTTGGTCCATTTCTGCTGCGATGTCGTTCCACTCATCATTTCTATGATGAATATTTTTGTAGTCTGGATGTTGCCGGTTCCAGACCGCCTCATGCCGAAAAACGCAATCGATAAACGCAAGCACAACCTCATCACTCATGTAGATCGTCTGGAAAGAGAACATTTTTGTGAGAATATTTGTCGGATCATACGCATTGACAGAGCCGTTTCGATAAAGGGTTTTTTTCGGGAGAGTCATTGTTCTGTTTCGCTGAGACCTGGTTAAACAAATCCAGCTCTTGCCGTTAATTGGCAGCAAATTGCTAGCACAACATAAATCATTAGTATACAATTCGTTTATGGACTGCACCAGAATGCGCTTTGCCAGCTTAACAATTACGGTAACTCACAACAACTTCTTGGCCTATACGTGCCAGCGAGCTCCAGCTACTGCCAATACCACTGCTGCGAAAATAAGGTTCAATTACTCACGCACTGACCTTACTGAAGTCTAGAGACTAATTTCCTCCTTTGATCAATCATTTCAATCATCAAACTATACATTCGACCATGCTACGAACATTTTCACAGATTTCATGAGAACCGCGTTGCGGAAATCTGCTCCTATTAAACAGCCCCATCGCGAACCTCCGTGGGGTGACCGCACATTGCTTGCCCTAAAAAAGCGAAACGAGCTGCCACAGCAATTTTTTAAAATCTGTCAGCTAGAAAGAGCCATCTTCGACTAAAAGCCATCCTGGCTAATTTTTTCTCCTGGTGCAAACGTAACGCACTAAGTCAATAACTTCCGCGCAAACCAATTATACGTCTTCCTACTAGTTGCTAGTTGCTAGATGCAGTTGACTAGTTGCTGGATACAGTTGACTACTTTGTATGGTCATAAACATGGCGCGCGCGCTTCGTTCCTGTGTGTTATAAGACACTGCGCATTTATCAGGATTCACTTCTACGTTCCTGCCTGAACACTCCGACGTCGACCAATACTGGCGAAACCCACTGAAACCCGGACCCTTTTCGGCTCTCGAAACCCCCATCATAATATCATCCTTTGACATACCTTCTTTCGTTTTTTCATTGCTGGTTTGATATCTAGAAATTAAACACAAAGTTCTTTATCCTGTAATTATATTTTGAAATGCTATATTTACCCATTTTCCGTCTTGATTTGCTCAAATTTAAGGCAACAGAATTCGAAGTGCACAATGTTTACCTTTTCAAACCGTACACAATAACGCAATGACAACGGAATTTTCCTGCCGCGAAACCGCAGAAATACTGCATGTGGGTATCTTTGCAAAACAGCAACCGGGATAGCCGGCGCGGAAAAGTGACAGTTTGATTGTTATACATCTGTTATACGCAGGCGGAATTCCGCGGCCGCGAAATTCCGATCCGTGTATTTTCGGCCTTAGGCGTTTTAACATCCTGAAGACACAGATCCCTACGCGAATTCTTCCCGAGTTGCGTCCCATTCTCGACAGCGTACCAAATACCGACCGCTACGAATCCGCGAAGAAAGCCATCATACAACATTTCGAAGAGTCTCAGCGAAGCCGCCTACACCGTTTGCTATCCGAAATGAGCCTCGGCGACCGTAAGCCTTCTCAACTGCTAGCCGAGATGCGGCGAACAGCAAACGGTGCAATGACCGACTCCATGTTGATCGATCTTTGGATCGGTCGGCTGACGCCCTACGTTCAGTCCGCCGTAATCGCTTCCTCTCAGAACGCCGACTAGAATGTTAAGGTGGCCGATTCAGTGGTCGACTCTTTCGCCTTGTACAATCGCTCCGGTCCGTACCAAACCATCGCCGAGGTACGGAATGAGGAGGTCAACCACCTTTCACGACAGGTAGCCGAGCTGAGTCAATGCTTAGAAACTCTAATGAACCAGAACCAAGCTCGTGAACGCTCACGGGCCCGCTCGCGCTCTCGCAATCACGAACCAGGCTACTAATCCTAACACTAACGGCTATTGTTTCTACCACGACCGATACGGACAACAAGCACGTAACTGCCACGCTCCGTGCTCGTTTAACAGCCGTCCTCAAAATAACGGTACTCCTACTACTTCTGCATGACGGAACGCGGGAGACGTCCAGCTTCTAGTGGATTCGATATCATCGCCCAGTCATCGCCTTATTATCAAAGACTACAAAACTAACCAACCCTTCCTTATCGCCGACGTCTCCGTAATACCTCGACAGCACAGCTCCGTTCCTTGCAAACCATCGACCATGAAACTATTTGCCGCTAATAGTACGCCTATCCAAGTGTATGGAGAGTCACTCTACACATTGGATCTTGGTCTTCGACGGGCCTTTCTGTGGAACTTCGTGATCGCAGACGTTAGTACCGCAATAATAGAAGCCGATTTCCTCCAGCATTTTCACCTTTTAGTGGACCTGCGCGACAAATGCCTCGTAGACGCCTTAACCAACTTACGAACGCCGGGTGTTCCTGATCCACATCCTGGGGAGCCAACCGTAAAGGTGTGCGATTCGACCTCGCCAATCGCCACCTTGTTGAGGGACTTCCCTGGGTTGACTGCACGGACCGCGTCCGGAACGCTCCTACAATCCGACGTCATGCACCACATAGAGACTACTGGACAACCGACCTTCGCTCGTCCGCTTAGGTTGTCCCCCGAAAAATACGCTGCAGCTCGCGCCGAGTTCGAGTCTCTCGAACAGCTAGGAGTTTGCCGACCGTCTAACAGCAGCTGGGCCAGTCCTCTGCACATGACGAAAAAAGCAGACGGGACATGGCGACCCTGTGGCGACTACAGGGCCCTCAACGCAAAAACAATTCCCGACCGTTACCCACTACCTTTCTTGCAGGATTTTACTATGCATTTGCAGGGAAAACCCATCTTTTCTAAGGTTGACCTGCACAAGGCATATCACCAAATCCCGATACATCCCGAAGATATACCGAAGACGGCGATCACAACTCCCTTCGGATTGTTCGAGTTCACCACGATGCCCTTCGGCCTGCGAAACGCTGCGTAGACTTTTCAGCGACTCATTCACGATGTCCTCCGAGGTCTTGATTTCGTGTTCCCATACATAGACGATATGATTGTCGCCTCGTCGTCAGAGGAAAAACATCACGAACACCTGCGCCAGCTATTTCAGCGTCTCGAACAACACCACCTGGTCATCAATCCGGCCAAATGCGAATTCATCCGAAGCGAATTACCTTTCTCGGCCACTTGGTCAACGCAGAAGGGATACGTCCTCTCCCGGAACGGGTACGAGCAATCAGCGAGTTGAGTAAACCAGCGACGATAATGGATCTGAAGAAATTCCTCGTGATGATCAATTATTATCGACGCTTCTTGCCACATGCCCTGACGACACAAAGCATCCTACTTGAGTTGACACCGGGGAACAAGAAGAAGGACAAGACATCGCTAAAGTGGACGCCCGAATCTAGCGAAGCATTCGACCGATGTAAAGAGCAGCTACAACGAGCCGCGCTTTTAGCTCACCCTGCCTTTAACGCAGAGTTGTCACTCTGGACAGACGCTTCCGACTTCGCCGCTGGATCCGTTCTCCACCAACGTATCGACGGCCAACTCCAGCCCTTAGGATTTTTCTCCAAAAAGTTCGAGAAGGCACAGCTCAACTACTCCACATACGACCGCGAGTTGACCGCTATTTATCTGGCTGTACGACACTTTCGGTATCAGTTAGAGGGTCGTGCATTCTACATCTACACGGACCACAAACCTTTAACTTTCGCTTTTCGCCAAACTCTTGACAGCTCCTCGCCGCGTCGAGCCAGACAACTCGACTTCATCGGGAATTTTCCACCGACATTCGCCACGTATCGGGAGAGGAAAACATCACCGCCGACCTACTCTCACGGATCGAAATTGTAAACGCATCACCGGCAATCGATTTTGAACGTCTCGCCGAAGAGCAAACAAACGACCCTGAGCTCGCCGACATACTCAGCGGTAAAACACGAACCGACCTTTTCCTTCAAAAAACGCCGATACCAGGAAGCACCCAATCGCTATACGCCGACTGCCCTGATGGAATAATCCGACCGTACATCACAAGATCATTCCGGAATCAGCTTCTACACGCCGTACACGACCTTAGCCATCCAGGAGCGAGAGTCACTGCCAAATTAATGACAGAGCGATTTGTTTGGCTGGACATCAAAAGGGACGCTCAGGAATTCGCCAGAAACTGCTTGGCATGCCAACGCGTTAAGGTAGGCAGACACACGAAAAGCCCGCTCGTACCTTACCCGGCAACGCAAGACAGGTTCAGCCATATAAACATCGACATCATCGGTCCATTTCCCATCAGCAATGGCAACCGCTACTGCCTCACGATCATAGACCGATATACCCGCTGGCCTGAAGCTATACCGATTCCAGACATCACCGCGACTACGGTTGTATCAGCATTGTTGTACCACTGGATCGCACGATTCGGAGTTCCGTCTCACGTGACAACCAATTAGGGACGACAATTCGAGTCCGCCCTGTTCAAGGAGTTGACGCGAGTTCTTGGAACAAAACACATTCAAACGACCGCGTATCACCCGCAGGCTAACGGGTTGATCGAGAGATGGCATCGCATTCTCAAAGCTGCAATTTGCTGTAAAGATACATCGAAGTAGAGCGAGCATCTCCCACTCATACTGCTTGGATTGCGCACTACATTCAAGAACGACATTAATGCGTCGCCTGCAGAACTCGTGTACGGGACGACCCTCACCATTTCCGCCGAATTCCTCGTCGAAAAACCGCAACCAGCCCTGGCCAACCAGTCCGACTTTGCCAAGACACTCCTGGAAGCGATGAGCAAAATCCGTCCTTCTAACACCGCATGGCACACCAACCGAACCTCGTTTGTGCACTCCGGCTTAAACAAATGCTCGCATGTGTTTGTGCGCAATGACACCGTTCGTCCCGCATTAACCACACCGTATCACGGCCCATACCAAGTACTTATTCGATATTCAAAGTCTTTTCAGATCCTTCTAAACGGACACCCCTCGCTTGTGTCCGTCGACCGCCTAAAGACAGCATATACAAACGAAGGAATAATCTCGTCAGCCCCACAACAACCGTCACCCGACCAACTGCTGACGAGCCAAGGATACGCTACTCCGGTGGCCCAACCACCGTCGACGCAACAAACGACGATGAGCCAGCGACTCACAACTCTGATGCCCCGACCGTCGTCGTACGACCAGCCACCATCGTCCAACCAGTCGTCGCTACCAAATCAGCAGCCAGCGACCACACAGTCGCCTTCGACCACACTGCTGCCGTCAACAAACCAACCGCCGAAAGCCCGGAACCGCGCCACACGAACATCACCCACACCGTCGCTACAACCAGCCAGAGCAACCACCAGCTCCGCCCCACCACCACCTATCTTACGCAAGAATCAAAACGTATCGACCGGTGTTGCCAGATCTCAACGAAGAGTAATAATTCCTCCCCGCTGTGCAAAGCGACGGAAGGCGTTATGGCGTTCAGAGAATTTTTTTTTCTGGCCAGCGCAAATTTTGGCTCGTCTCCCGCGCGGGACTTCAGCGATTCCTGCGCAGGGTTAGCGCCATCTGTTGGCGAAATGGACGAACTATTTTAGGCGGTGGAGCAAAAAAACAGTCAAAAAATTTAAAAATATTGACGCCCATTTTCTCGTCCGCTTCTTCTCCCTCCCTCACCCTACCTTGCCTTACTTGCGCTTCTGCCCGTGCCTTCGCCTTCTGCCGCCCGCTGATTGGGTGATGTGGTGTATGCGTTGATGCTTATATGTGCATTGCGGTTGTGTATTGTTATTGGTGGGTGTTAGCATTTTTTAATTTATGTGTGACCTTGAGACGCTGTGGGAGAAGCTGGATTGGGATTTAAAGTGTTATCGATGTATTGATGGTTTATTTTATTGCGTGCCGCTGCTGATGAGACCATTCGTTGCCCGTACCAATCGAGGGTGAAGAAGCCTATTTAAAACAAGTGTAGGAGAACGTCTAACACTAATCTAATATTTTTTTTAATTTGAACCTGTTTGTCGCTTGAAGGACATTCTAAGCATCATGTAACACAGTTAGCGGACGCAAGTGGAAACAACATTTTGAATTGAATCCATACAAAAGAGGATTCTGGATTTGTTTATTACGGTACGCGTATGGTGCTGCACCTGTCCGTCCAGAATCTGGTGGCTTGTTGAGTTGGAGTAGTTATCATGACGCCGATTGACCGGCAATGCCTCGGAATGGGTTCGGATCGGTAGGTTCATGTTTTGGTTAAGTGCATTCCGTGCATTTGTCGCGCCACAGCGGTAAACCCGGCAGCACCAAAGTCCAAACAAAAACCTTCCCCGAGTGTGGACTACTATGCTAAGTTGTTATTATGATTATTTTTATTATTATCATTATTATTATTATTATTATTATTATTATTAATTATTATTATTATTATTATTATTATTATTATTATTATTATTATGATTATGATTATGATTATGATTATGATTATGATTATCATTAGTATTATTATTATTATTATTATTATTATTATTATTATTATTATTATTATTATTATTATTATTATTATTATTATTATATATTATTGTTATTAATATTATTATTATTATATTATTATTATTATTATTATTATTATTATTATTACTTTTATTATTATTATTATTATTATTATTACTACTATTATTATTATTATGATTACTATTATTTTTATAATAATAATAATAATAATAATAATAATAATAATTATTATTATTATTATTATTATTATTATTATTATTATTATTATTATTATTATATTATCATTCGCGTAATGGCCTTCGTGATCATGCCGGCCTTTTCAGGACTTGAGTACCACGTAGCCGGATAGTCACCCCTTGCTACGGCGGACGGTTCATACGCGGTTAGTACCCACGATGGGCATGCAGATGTGCGGAATGATGGCGGTGCCGCGGGACCGCTCCTATCCAGCGTGCAACTTGCATACTGTCACATTGTCTCCTTCCTGATGCATACGCTGCAGGCAGGAGAACGAATGCACCTCCACAACAAAAAACACCGTCATGAACCAGCTGCGGATCTAACGGTAGACGGATTAGGCGGTCGCCTGGGGCCCCACCGATTTAGGAGCCCCAAACATCTCTTGTTTGTAATATGCCGTATGTTTAAAAGTGAACAGAGTATTAGCGACAAGGGCCCCCGGAAAGATGGTTGTTGGGTCTCCGTGGGTGGAGAACCATTTGCACCTCCCCTCCCCCCGATGGCGACAACAATTTTAGGGCCTGTGACCGATGATCGTAGGGGTCCCATGGCTACCCACCTCCCCATCCGCCGGCAATTTAAGTATACTGTTCAATCTTCCAACAGCTGTGTGCCAGTACCCCCTTCTCCTGGTCATCAGTTATCATTTACAGGGGCCACATCGTCTTTCCACCTTTCATGAACACCTTCCCTTCCTTGACTGATGGATCATAACATTCCGGAAGTGCATACATTCGGCACACTCACACCCTTGCGCAGACGGCTTAGCATATCTGTGTAATCTACACCATACGAAAGCAAATGCTTAGTGTAACAAAGTTATGCTTAATGCTTAACACGTTCAGATCGATAGCAGGCCCCAGGGACTGCCAGTGAGCTTTCCAGTATACCGGTTTCACAATCAGCTTGCGTTCTAGATGCCGGCGGAAAGGAAAGTTGATGAAAATCAGCGCTGAATGTGTTAATGCGAATTAGGGTTCTGCGCGTTGCACAGCAAACCCTCCAGCGTAAGCTAGCGATGCCTCGTCATTTTTACGTGGCAGCGTTTGAACTCATTGCGCTTTTTAGGTTTGATTTGTGAAAATGCAACTTCATCACCGCAATGATTGTTAACGGCTTTTTTAAGCGCCACAACAGCTCGCGAGCGTTGACTACACGTGTTGAGAACGCGACAATCCAGAGTTTTTATATTTCCTTCGAACCATAAAATATACTAAAATACGATAGTTTAAAAGTACTCGAGAACAGACGTACCATCAAGGAGACAAACATAATGTTATCCTAAACCCTTCAAGTAGGGCCATCTGGTTTTTGACTTGTATTTTTTAGCAGTCCATTACTTCAATTCATTTCGAACCTATAACGGTTAACTTAGGATTACAGCATGCATGTGTGCCAAGCTAGACCAATTCCTTAGAAGCGTAGAAAAAATCTACATCCATTTTTCTCACGACCGTAAAATTGTTAAACCTAAATCACTCAAACGTAGATGCGTTAATAACATTAACCAGATCATGAATTCGAAAGTAATAAGTTCAAGTATTTGTCAATGATGCAATACATCCGGAACATGCACCACAGAATTCAAGTGTTAGGTACAGTCACGCCAAAAAGGGAAAACCACAACACCTGCAATCAATGCAACAATTTGTTCTCACCAGAGAAAGCAATAAAAAAAGGGATCACATTTCCTTCAGGATAATGCTTGACATAAAACAGAACCAGAAAACCTCTCAGAAGAATGCGTAGGCGTGGCGAAAAGGGAACAGGCTAGCGACACGAACATATGCGTAAAAGGAAGATAAAATAACCTTTCCACAATAGAAGAATAGTATATAAGAATTCATTTTGATTCTGAATAAACACTTGCTATTTAGATCTAAAAGAGAAAAGATCTGTGTGTCAGTGTCGGAAGTTCTTTTTTTCCTCGTCTTTAAAAGGTGGTACTGCCAGCGCGTTGGCAACGGACTCGATCTATCGTCTGATAGAGCCAAAAAAGGTTTTGTAAACGCCTCGAAGTTTTACATGGTGGCTCCAGAGAGGAGGTGTATTAACGCGCAAATACAACTCTAAGAGCGAATTCTCGCAAACGGTGTGCTGTCGCCAAAAGAACAGCAGTTCAGTTAAAGTGCAAGTGCAGTGTTAAAGTGCAAAGGCAGTTAACTAGCAGTGCTTTTATGAACAATAGTTTCCGGAAGCGTTTCAAGGGCAAGTGTTGTAACGCGTAAAGGAAAAACGCTACGAAGCTCCACAGTCGTAGCGTGAGTGAAAGAAAGCCATCTGACGACACACGCAAATCGGAGAATAGTCCCACGAAGGGTAAATCGTCAAATAACTATTACCTCGAAAATAGTTAAAAACGACTCCGAAGAAAACAGCTAGTGCAGATATTAGCTGATCTAAGCCGATTTACGAAACAAATCGAGCATCGAACACCGCATCAAGAGATAGCGGGAGGACAAAAGGTCCTACAAAAGTGCAATCAGCACGACTCGGCCAACCGAGAACGCAAATTCATCGCTGATTCATCAAGCATTTAAGATCATCGCAGATTCATTCGAAATAACTACGAGCCCGCTGCAAATTTTGCCTGGAGTAGGAAGCTCCTGTAACAACATCTTTACAAGGGAACGCGTCCGCTGAATCACCGAAAGTCATAACAACAAAACAGGTATTCAAGTAAGCAAACTTGAATCCAGGTGAGTCGTTCCAATTATTATTCAATTAAAACTTACGAAATATTTCAACTCGGAAATCATTTGATTTGTCCAAAATTTCGAAATATTTCGTTTCAAATCCAAACGGCCGCTGCCGCCTGTGTACGGAACAGGATGGAGATGTGCGGCATATAATCGCTTGCACTGATTGCGAAAGACAATTCCATCTCGCATGTGCAAAGTTGGATAAAAAACCTACGGATGTATGGTTCTGTATCCAATGCACTGAGATTAGGAAAGAAAAACTTAATCTTCATTCTATTCGTCAAGAAAGTGCTAGCACCTCGGTTGACGAAAAGGAAGATTTGTTGGAAGTTGCCTTAGGCCAACTAGCCCTGAGTCAGGCAAATTCGAACAAACAAATGCAGAAACTGATGCAGGTTGTAGCGAATCTAATGGCCCAAAAGGAATCGTCTCATACTGAGACAATCTTAAGACGCCAGTCTTTAATGCCGTTACCTAAATTTGGAGGAAGTCCAAAGGAATGGGCATTTTTTAAGAAAACGTTCGACGATACGAGCGAAGAGGGTAAATTCACCAATTTGGAAAATTTAACCCGTTTGAGACAATCCTTGTACGGCAACTGATAATGGAATCGTAAAATGTCAAGGAAATCATGAAAAGCTTAGAAACGGCCTATGGTAGACCATCTTTGGTTTACTCAGAATTATTGGCAGATTTGCACAAATTAAAAAAGGACTCGAAAACAATCGTGTCGGACATGGTAAAGGCACTAAACAATCTCGTGCTGGCAGCAAGGCTCATGAATATGCCTAGATACGTAGAGGACCATAGGTTAGTTATCGAGTTAACCGCGAAACTTCTTTACAACATCAAGATGGATCGCATGAAGTATTTAAATCAAGCAAAATCCGAGATGGACGTGCTGACTATAACTGACTTGACTGAATGGCTTAAGCCATATGCTATCGAGCAGGAAATGATGAACACGATGCACGCACAAGAGCATTCCGATAGAGGGAATCTTCACGTTCACAATTCGGGAAAAATGCAAAAAACATTTTCTCCTAGAACGAGCGAAACCCTTGGGCAAAAGGGATCGCCTAATCCCGTACCACAAACGAGTGGACGTAAGGAACAGCCAAACAGGTTTAACAATAAACGTTGCCTAGTTTGCAATAAGGGACACGAGACAACTCGATGTTACGCCCTTGTAAATCAGAGCATTTCTGAACGGCTGAAAATAGCCATTAATAAACAGTTATGTCTGGGTTGTTTGAGTTCAAATACCCACAAGGCAGCTGAGTGCCGAAAGGCGCGCGAATGCGGAATTAAAGGTTGCGTAAAGAAGCATCATAGAATGCTTCACGACACCAACTTATCCGATAACACACCTCCGCGCGAGGGTTTAAATCAAGAAGGTTTAAATAACCACCACGTCGTAGAACCGGTATCGTCCACGTTGTATCAAGTAGTTCCGGTAACACTGATAAACAATGACAAGTCCGTCGCGACACATGCCTTTTTAGATACGGGATCATCGCTTACCTTGTTAGATTCAGATGTGGCGGACTCACTGTCATTACAGGGAGAAAAGAGACCGCTTCAATTAATCTGGACACAAGAACAGCAGTCCAATCATGAGGACAGCCAAAGCGTACAAGTGAGAATCAAGGGGGTGACCAAGAAAGGGTACACCTTGAAGGGTGTCAGAACTGTTAAGAATCTGATGTTACCAACTCAAACGTTTAATTACTCGGAATTAAGCAAGCAATATCCACACCTAAAGAATCTTCCAATTAAAAACCTACAAGGAGTAAGGCCTTCCATGATTATCGGCGTTGAGCATAATCATCTGCTATTAGGGTTAAAGCACAAGGTCGGCAAACCAGGGGAACCTATTGCCTCGCTTGCCCGTCTTGGCTGGATAATTCATGGAAAACCGCTTAACGAAGTCGGTACACACTTTTCACTGATGGTTCAGGAAATGGATGAATTACGTAAAATGATGTCCGATTATTTTTCAATAAAAGATTTCGGGGTTAAGCCAGTAGCGCAGTTACCCGAATCATTTGAAGAAAAAAGAGCTAAAGAGGTTGTTTAATCTCACTATTTCGGATAATTTATTTTCCGCGTTTCGGTGTAACGTTCAAACCATTAATATTTACCAGCAGTTATTCGTTGTGTAGCAAAATTGAAAGAGAGCTTTATTTACGACATTCACTGTTATTTATAAACTACTCGATCGAGCCGAACACTCGAAATTGAACGAAGACTGTTCGTGTTTCGTTAAGCACGATATGAAGTGACAGGGCTTGCCTGAACATCCTCCCCCCCCTTGATGAATGTCAACAATCCAAACAAAAACAATCAAAATAAACGGAAATTATGTGCATGTGCTCTCGTCGGCCTCTGCCACAGGTAAGATACAAATTTTTGTTATCGGACGAGTTACGATACCTTTTGATGTTTTCAGTGTTACTACCCGTGTCAGCTTGTCGTCTCCGGTGTGCACATGTACGATACGTGCGAGTGGCCAACGTGTTGGGGGGAGGAAATCGTCCTTCAGAATGACCAGTCTGCCAGGTAAGATGCTGTCGTTCCTCTTCGCCATGGTGTTATCGCGTTGCATCTCTTGCAGGTATTCCGTCGTCCAGTGTTTCCAGAAGCGTTGCACCATTACTTGCCACTTCTGCAAGTCGCTGAGGGTGCAGGAACGAAGGTGGGTGTAGTCCGGCTCGGGGACAGCATGCATCGATGTGCCCACGAGGAAATGCACTGGGGTAAGTGCCGATATATCGTTAGGGTCGTCTGACATAGGTAGGAGAGGCCGCGAGTTCATCGCCGCCTCAATCTGGTGTAGGACCGTTGTGTAGCCTTCGTAGGATAGTCGCGTGCTGCCTAACTGCCGAAAAAGGTGTCGCTTGGCGGTCTTCACAGCTGCTTCCCACAATCCGCCGAAGTGTGGTGTCTTGGGAGGGGTGAAGTGCCAATTGATACCGCGGTTAGTGCAATCTGTCACAATTAGATGTAGCTGCTGTTCATCGCGAAACATTTCGAACAGCTCGTGAAGCTCCCTCGCCGCGCCTTCGAAGTTTTTCCCGTTGTCCGAGTGTATGTGTGCCGGTAAACCGCGTCGTGCTGTGAATCTGTGTAATGCAGCTAAAAAACCAGCAGTAGTTAGATCACTTACCAGCTCCAAGTGTACGGCCTTAGTGGAAAAACAAACAAACACGCAGAGGTAGCATTTTCCCGGAGCGGCTCGTTTATGGGCTGGCTTCAGGTATAATGGACCGGCGTAATCCACTCCGGTAACACTAAAAGGCCGGCTGGGAGTGATGCGCTGCGCTGGAAGCTGTCCAAGTTGTTGCTGTTCAAGTGTCGGTCGCTGTCGAATGCACCGAAAACAATTTTGCACAATGTGCTTAACAAGATGCCTTCCATCTAACGGCCAAAACTCTTCGCGAATTCGAGATAAGAGCAGCCTTCCTCCTCCATGACGAAGCTCCTCGTGTTGATACTTTGCGATCAATTGCGCGAACGGATGTTTCTTGGGAAGCAAAACAGGGTGCTTCGCTTGGTAGGGAAGTTGAGATAGCCGTAAACGCCCCCCTACACGGATAATCCCTTGTTCGTCAAGGAATGGACTTAGTGCACGTAAAGGTGATTGCTTCATCACTTCGTTTCCCTTTTTGAGCTGCCCGAGTTCAGCTGAAAATGCATCCTGCTGTGCTAGGCGGCTTAACACAGTGTTTGCTGCTTCCATGTACTCGGGTGTGACGATTAAAGGTGCGGGGTGCTGTGCTGCTGTTCGCTGAGTGCGTGCCTTTTCCTTAGCGTTACGTGTGAAGCGAATGCAGTATGATACGATACGCAGCAATCGCTTGTAGCTAGAACACAACGCAAACCAAGGGTGATTAGTGGTTGTGTGTACAACGGCAGCACTCACCTGGCGAATCTCTAGATTCGTTTCGTTGGCTGGTTCTGGGTTAGAGTTGGGCCAGATGGAAGCGGGCAAAGATAGCCAATCCGGACCGAAGCTCCACAGTTTGCTTTTCAGGAAATCAGCGGCTGACGTGCCTCGTGAAACCAGATCAGCAGGATTAGACGCGCCGGGTACATGTCTCCACTGCCGCGGGTGTGAGTAATGCTGCACTTCAGATACCCGGTTAGCCACAAACGTTGCCCATGTGTTGGGTGTGGCGCTGATCCAGGTTAAGGTGATGGTGGAATCCGACCAAAAGAAAGACTCTGCAACGTTGATCCCCATCGCCTTCTTTACCCGGTGATGCAAGTGTGCTCCTAATACAGCAGCGCATAGTTCAAGGCGGGGCAGTGTGACGCGCTTGAGCGGTGCCACACGCGATTTGGAAGAAAGCAACGTTATGCGTATCTGCCCACTTTCGCCTTCACAACGCGCATAAATGCAGGCTCCATATGCTGCTTCCGATGCATCACAGAAGGTATGTAGCTGAATACGCGCACCAGGTAGAAGCGCATAACGACTAACCTTGAATTCAGAGATGAGCTGCCAATCCTGTTGTATTGCTTTCCATTTCTTACAGATAGTATCTGGAACATACTCGTCCCAACCAGCTTTCTGCAACCATAATTCCTGCATCATCATCTTGGCCCGAATGACAATCGGGGAGATCAGGCCCAGCGGATCGAACATGCGAGCTACGTTAGATAGAATGGATCGCTTTGTCGGAATGGACACATCACTGGATATTGCGGATTCGAAAGATAAAACGTCATGCTCTGGCTCCCATGAAACACCAAGAGCCTTTACCGTCTCGTGTGGTAAGAATTGCCGCGCTGACTGTGTGCCGATTTGATCCGCATTTAAACCGGCGAGCACCTCGAGCTGATTGGATGTCCACTTTCGCAGCTCGAAGCCGCCTTTGGCGAGCAATTGAGAAAGCTCGATTCGTAACTGGCGAGCATTTTCGATGGAATCAGCACCACCGATGAAATCGTCAACGTAGAAATTAGCTTTCAAAGCAGCTGAAGCATTGGGACAAGAGTCGCCCTCATCGTTTGCAAGCTGCAGCAATGTTCTGGTTGCTAAGAATGATGAGGGGGCTAAGCCATAGGTAACTGTATTCAGCTCAAAATATTCGATTGGCGAGTGAGGCGAAAATCGAAAGCAAATGCGTACAAATTTCCGGTCGTTAGGATGAAGCAATACTTGTCGATACATTTTCGCAATATCTCCAACAACGGCTACTTTATATGTGCGGAAGCGCAAAATTATGTCGAGCAGATCGTCCTGCACGACAGGACCGACGCATAACGCATCGTTTAGCGAAAAGCCGGTGGACGTCTTAGCTGAACCATCAAATACCACGCGAACCTTTGTTGTGGAGCTAGCGGCTTTGAACACGGGATGGTGAGGCAGATAATACGCGCGTTCGTCGTCGGAGGGGTTTTTTATGCGTGACATGTGCCCAAGCTCCAGATACTCACGCATAAAATCATGGTACGCCGCTTTTACCTTTTGATCTCGTTCTAACCTCCTTTCTAGCAAACTAAAACGCCTTAATGCTGCTGCCTTCGAAAGGCCAAGCTTATCATCGAAGTCTGCTTGTTTAGGTAAGCATACCAGATAACGACCAGCTTTGTCTCGCTGTGTTGTATCCTTGTAAAATTGCTCACATTTGCGATCCTCAGGAGAATAGCCATCGTTAACCTGTAGTTCTTCTACTTTCCAGAAACGCTCTATTGATTCTTCTAGTGAAACCATGCACACCACGGATGAAGTATGAAAAGTATTGGATGTTGCTGGCTGAGAGGTAGATGCGGATCCACTCACGACCCAGCCGAATACGCTCTCCATCAGGACTGGGAGATTTGATGACATTTTATATTGCGCCCCGCTTACAAAGAACGTGTGATAGTGCCGGGCACCGAGAATAATGTCGATCGGTGCCGACTTCTCGAAATGGGGGTCGGCGAACATAATATGTGGCGGTAATTTCCAGCCACTGGTGGACACATCATGTGCGGGCAAATCAGCAATAAGCTTCTCGACTATCAAAAACTCAACATTAATTGCATAAGGGCTCGTTCTGGAAGATACCGTGGTGCGCATCGATTTCCGCACCGGGGTGGCCGATTGACCAGCACCAATCAGTGTGATGTCGACCGTGCCCGATTTGATACCTAGCCGATTAGCAAAACGGCTACTCATCAAATCTGGCTGGGAGGCACTATCTAAAAGTGCGCGTGCAGGATGCATTATGCCATGCGCATCAACAATATTTACCAGTGCAGTTTGAAGCAGAACTTGTTCCGTAGTTTGCCTCAATGCTGCTGCATAAGTGCGTTGCGTGTTTGCCGTGTGATCGTCTGTGTTGTGTGTGTTGTGTACGGAAGCATTTTGCGCAGCTGACGTGTTCGCAGTGGAAAATGTGCCGTAATTTTGTGAAGAGTGTAAAAGCGAGTGGTGTGTTGAATTGCAGTGTCTGCACTTGTATTGCGATGAGCAATCACGCACACGGTGATTGTCGCGCAAACAATTCAAGCACAATTTCAGTGTCATTGTGTTTCGGTACCGTTCCTCCGGTGACATTTGCATGAAACGCGGGCATTTCGATAAGTTGTGATCGGAGTGGCATAAAGGGCATGTGCGTGTGTCGTGTGATGTTGACGGAAAGCTTGCTAAGCGCATAGGCGGAGCATGTTTATGTGCATAGTGCGTTTGGTTCACGGTAGAGGGAGCTTCGGTAATGTTTACCTGTAAGGTTTCCAACACTCGCATACGGCGCTGTAAAAATGCGATTAATCCTTCGTAACTAGGATTTTGGCTAGTTGAGGCATTTTCCTCCCAATCTCTTAATGTGGAGGTAGGCAATTTTGTGCACATTAAGTGTTCTAACAAGCAGCTCCATGCCTCCGTTTTTTCGCCTAGATGATTGAGAGTTTTCTTGTGACGCTCGAACTCGTCCACAAGATGGTGAAGGGTTGATGCACTCTCCTTCTTAACGGTGGCCATACCAAAAAGTGCTTGAAGATGCCGTTTCTTTAATAAATACTCATTCGAGTATCTTTCGGTGAGCATTTGCCATGCTAGCTCGTAATTGGCTGCGCTAATCGTGATTGCTTCGATCACCTTTGCGGCCTCGCCTTTCACGGAAGCTCGTAAATAATGAAACTTTTGTATCGGTGGTAGTTCCATATTTTCGTGAATTAATCCCTCAAAAGTGTCCCTATACGTGAGCCATTGCATGTAATCACCATCGAACTCAGGAAGTGAGATGGTGGGAAGCTTTATACCTGCCAACGGGTTGGTGTTTGGCGTTGTGCTTGCGGATCGCGGAACGTGCACCCGTTTAGCCTTCAAATGGGCTTCAAGGCGTATCAAACGCGAGCCGAAATCGTCTCGTAACGCGGCATTGTGACTTATCACTTCCTCGGTGGCCGCTGCATCTTCCAATTTGGCCTGAATTGCTTCCAAATCAACGGAAAGCTTCTGGACCCTTGCAATGCGAATATTGATTTCGATTGCATCCCGTTCCGGGTCAAATTCGGCCAAAAACTTTTCGTGCTTAGCCAATACTGCTAGTAACACTGTCCTTCTGGACGACAAAACGTTTATCGGAGCAGTCATAGTGCGGTTTGACAAAAAACGCTAAATTTCGCGGACACAGTGAACTTGGTCGATTGTGAGGCGACTAAAGCACAGTTACACGCGCGCAAACAGTGATTATCGCGAGAATAATTAAGATTTAGAAAACCAGATTCGTCTTAATCCTGGTCACGGCACCAATGTTTAATCTCACTATTTCGGATAATTTATTTTCCGCGTTTCGGTGTAACGTTCAAACCATTAATATTTACCAGCAGTTATTCGTTGTGTAGCAAAATTGAAAGAGAGCTTTATTTACGACATTCACTGTTATTTATAAACTACTCGATCGAGCCGAACACTCGAAATTGAACGAAGACTGTTCGTGTTTCGTTAAGCACGATATGAAGTGACAGGGCTTGCCTGAACAGAGGTTTTAGAAAAAACCCTAAAGTTTAAAAATGGAAGATACGAAGTTGGACTTTTGTGGAAAAAGATACGCATAAATTTCCGAACAGTCTCGACAATGCTATGTCAAGGTTGATTGGCATTGAAAAGAAACTAAATAGGGAACCGGAGCTAAAGGCATGGGCGATTAAGACATTCAACGAATATGTCGAAAAGGGTTACGCTAGAAAGCTTCAACCCTGGGAGGTAAACATAAAGCCATCCCATACATTTTACCTACCGCACTTCATCGTGGTAAATAAAAACAAAACACCTCCAAAACCAAGGCTCGTATTTGATGCGGCCGCTAAGGTAGGAGGGGAATCCCTTAACTCGGCCTTATTGGCAGGCCCAGACAGCACAACATCACTTTTCGGAATACTTGTGAGTTTTCGGGAAGGAAAGTTCGCCATCTGTGGAGACATCAAAGAAATGTTCCACCAGGTACAAATTAGAAAAGAAGACCAAGATGCGCAGCGTTTTTTGTGGAGGGAATGCGAAGACCGCAAACCCGATACATACGTAATGCAAGTAATGACATTCGGTTCGACATGCTCACCATCATGTGCGCAAGCGGCAAAGAACAGCAATGCATTACGTTTAAAGGACAAATACCCTTTAGCGCTTTCGCCAATAGTGAATCAACACTATGTCGACGATTATAACGATAGAATTTAGACTTATTCACTTATTTCAATTCTAAAATAACGCTTGTTGAAAGCTACCTTGGCCAAAAATTGAACGACGTTTACGCAACTGTAATGACCGAAATGTGCAAAATCGATAAGGCACTCATGGAAACAAAACTGACCTTAGCTCGACTAAACCCAAGCGAATTCGTTTCTACGCTAGTTAAACGATCTGGCTATACCGCAGTAGTAGCAGCAGAAGCATTATACGTGCTAGAATGCAAACCGGTTTACGTCACTTATGAAAAAAGAGAAGATTGCTATCAAGAAGTACCAGTAAACTACAACAACAAATCCATGTTTATGGCTCCAGTTACAAGAATACTCCAAAACCGGGGTAATCAAATAGCTTGCACATCGCTGTTACCCGCAAAATTCCTAATGAGTGGAAGATGGTATAACATTGATCATGGTATCAGGGAAACCACCGCGCTGCAACAAATAAACACAGACATCGTCACAACATGGTCCTGTACACCACTACCGAGCCTAATGGAAAGTGGTGTGTACGTATTGAAAGTCTCAAGAAAATGAAGGAAATGGTGTACGAACAAGGGGACAGAAAAATAGCGACTTCAGTATTATACAAAATGATAGCAGGTCAACATCCAAATCTTCAAGGGTTTAGATTCGAATCGCTTATATCTGAAAAGGTCGTAAACGAAGCATTTAACAAATATTGGAAAAAACTCATAAATTGGTCTACGTGGCTAGGAAATGTAACATCAACAGCGCTGGGTATTTACATAATAGCAAAAGCGCTAAAATTCATTATGGACACCATAATACACGGCAGAATATTATTCGAAATATATGGCTATGGTTGGCAGCTGCTAGCAGCCTTCTGGGATTCATTAACCAACTTTCTATCGCACCGCAGCCACAATAGGCAACAAACGTATGTCAACGACGAAGGACGCAACAATTTAACCAGCGATCGTCAACATCACAATCGAGTTGCACCGGAGAATCAACCAACGTACGGTTGGCGCGCCGCTCACCCAAACCAAATAGAATGTAGAAGCAACCAAACTGCAGCCAGAGAAGAACTAACGCCCGAAGAACCAAACGCCGTAAATACCACGCAAACATCACACGTCATCGCGCAAAGCATCACACCAGCGCAACGAAACCTCTTTGAACTGATGAAATTAAACTCTAGGTGAGCGATATATAGAGCAGATTAGAACACACATTACCCGATTAACAATAATGTCTCCACGATGTACTACCAGTCGCGTGAATCTGGTAAAACTAGCAGTTTTACGAGGGGCGGAATGTTGAGAACGCGACAATCCAGAGTTTTTATATTTCCTTCTAACCATAAAATAGACTAAAATACGATAGTTTAAAAGTACTCGAGAACAGACGTACCATCAAGGAGACAAACATAATGTTATCCTAAACCCTTCAAGTAGGGCCATCTGGTTTTTGACTTGCATTTTTTAGCAGTCCATTACTTCAATTCATTTCGAACCTATAACGGTTAACTTAGGATTACAGCATGCATGTGTGCCAAGCTAGACCAATTCCTTAGAAGCGTAGAAAAAATCTACATCCATTTTTCTCACGACCGTAAAATTGTTAAACCTAAATCACTCAAACGTAGATGCGTTAATAACATTAACCAGATCATGAATTCGAAAGTAATAAGTTCAAGTATTTGTCAATGATGCAATACATCCGGAACATGCACCACAGAATTCAAGTGTTAGGTACAGTCACGCCAAAAAGGGAAAACCACAACGCCTGCAATCAATGCAACAATTTGTTCTCACCAGAGAAAGCAATAAAAAAAGGGATCACATTTCCTTCAGGATAATGCTTGACATAAAACAGAACCAGAAAACCTCTCAGAAGAATGCGTAGGCGTGGCGAAAAGGGAACAGGCTAGCGACACGAACATATGCGTAAAAGGAAGATAAAATAACCTTTCCACAATAGAAGAATAGTATATAAGAATTCATTTTGATTCTGAATAAACACTTGCTATTTCTGAATTGAGAAAAGATCTGTGTGTCAGTGTCGGAAGTTCTTTTTTTCCTCGTCTTTAAAAGGTGGTACTGCCAGCGCGTTGGCAACGGACTCGATCTATCGTCTGATCGAGCCAAAAAAGGTTTTGTAAACGCCTCGAAGTTTTACATGGTGGCTCCAGAGAGGAGGTGTATTAACGCGCAAATACAACTCTAAGAGCGAATTCTCGCAAACGGTGTGCTGTCGCCAAAAGAACAGCAGTTCAGTTAAAGTGCAAGTGCAGTGTTAAAGTGCAAAGGCAGTTAACTAGCAGTGCTTTTATGAACAATAGTTTCCGGAAGCGTTTCAAGGGCAAGTGTTGTAACGCGTAAAGGAAAAATGCTACGAAGCTCCACAGTCGTAGCGTGAGTGAAAGAAAGCCATCTGACGACACACGCAAATCGGAGAATAGTCCCACGAAGGGTAAATCGTCAAATAACTATTACCTCGAAAATAGTTAAAAACGACTCCGAAGAAAACAGCTAGTGCAGATATTAGCTGATCTAAGCCGATTTACGAAACAAATCGAGCATCGAACACCGCATCAAGAGATAGCGGGAGGACAAAAGGTCCTACAAAAGTGCAATCAGCACGACTCGGTCAACCGAGAACGCAAATTCATCGCTGATTCATCAAGCATTTAAGATCATCGCAGATTCATTCGAAATAACTACGAGCCCGCTGCAAATTTTGCCTGGAGTAGGAAGCTCCTGTAACAACATCTTTACAAGGGAACGCGTCCGCTGAATCACCGAAAGTCATAACAACAAAACAGGTATTCAAGTAAGCAAACTTGAATCCAGGTGAGTCGTTCCAATTATTATTCAATTAAAACTTACGAAATATTTCAACTCGGAAATCATTTGATTTGTCCAAAATGTCGAAATATTTCGTTTCAAATCCAAACGGCCGCTGCCGCCTGTGTACGGAACAGGATGGAGATGTGCGGCATATAATCGCTTGCACTGATTGCGAAAGACAATTCCATCTCGCATGTGCAAAGTTGGATAAAAAACCTACGGATGTATGGTTCTGTATCCAATGCACTGAGATTAGGAAAGAAAAACTTAATCTTCATTCTATTCGTCAAGAAAGTGCTAGCACCTCGGTTGACGAAAAGGAAGATTTGTTGGAAGTTGCCTTAGGCCAACTAGCCCTGAGTCAGGCAAATTCGAACAAACAAATGCAGAAACTGATGCAGGTTGTAGCGAATCTAATGGCCCAAAAGGAATCGTCTCATACTGAGACAATCTTAAGACGCCAGTCTTTAATGCCGTTACCTAAATTTGGAGGAAGTCCAAAGGAATGGGCATTTTTTAAGAAAACGTTCGACGATACGAGCGAAGAGGGTAAATTCACCAATTTGGAAAATTTAACCCGTTTGAGACAATCCTTGTACGGCGCCGCATTGGATAATGTACGGCAACTGATAATGGAATCGGAAAATGTCAAGGAAATCATGAAAAGCTTAGAAACGGCCTATGGTGGACCATCTTTGGTTTACTCAGAATTATTGGCAGATTTGCACAAATTAAAAAAGGACTCGAAAACAATCGTGTCGGACATGGTAAAGGCACTAAACAAACTCGTGCTGGCAGCAAGGCTCATGAATATGCCTAGATACGTAGAGGACCATAGGTTAGTTATCGAGTTAACCGCGAAACTTCTTTACAACATCAAGATGGATCGCATGAAGTATTTAAATCAAGCAAAATCCGAGATGGACGTGCTGACTATAACTGACTTGACTGAATGGCTTAAGCCATATGCTATCGAACAGGAAATGATGAACACGATGCACGCACAAGAGCATTCCGATAGAGGGAATCTTCACGTTCACAATTCGGGAAAAATGCAAAAAACATTTTCTCCTAGAACGAGCGAAACCCTTGGGCAAAAGGGATCGCCTAATCCCGTACCACAAACGAGTGGACGTAAGGAACAGCCAAACAGGTTTAACAATAAACGTTGCCTAGTTTGCAATAAGGGACACGAGACAACTCGATGTTACGCCCTTGTAAATCAGAGCATTTCTGAACGGCTGAAAATAGCCATTAATAAACAGTTATGTCTGGGTTGTTTGAGTTCAAATACCCACAAGGCAGCTGAGTGCCGAAAGGCGCGCGAATGCGGAATTAAAGGTTGCGTAAAGAAGCATCATAGAATGCTTCACGACACCAACTTATCCGATAACACGCCTCCGCGCGAGGGTTTAAATCAAGAAGGTTTAAATAACCACCACGTCGTAGAACCGGTATCGTCCACGTTGTATCAAGTAGTTCCGGTAACACTGATAAACAATGACAAGTCCGTCGCGACACATGCCTTTTTAGATACGGGATCATCGCTTACCTTGTTAGATTCAGATGTGGCGGACTCACTGTCATTACAGGGAGAAAAGAGACCGCTTCAATTAATCTGGACACAAGAACAGCAGTCCAATCATGAGGACAGCCAAAGCGTACAAGTGAGAATCAAGGGGGTGACCAAGAAAGGGTACACCTTGAAGGGTGTCAGAACTGTTAAGAATCTGATGTTACCAACTCAAACGTTTAATTACTCGGAATTAAGCAAGCAATATCCACACCTAAAGAATCTTCCAATTAAAAACCTACAAGGAGTAAGGCCTTCCATGATTATCGACGTTGAGCATAATCATCTGCTATTAGGGTTAAAGCACAAGGTCGGCAAACCAGGGGAACCTATTGCCTCGCTTGCCCGTCTTGGCTGGATAATTCATGGAAAACCGCTTAACGAAGTCGGTACACACTTTTCACTGATGGTTCAGGAAATGGATGAATTACGTAAAATGATGTCCGATTATTTTTCAATAAAAGATTTCGGGGTTAAGCCAGTAGCGCAGTTACCCGAATCATTTGAAGAAAAAAGAGCTAAAGAGGTTGTTTAATCTCACTATTTTGATAATTTATTTTCCGCGTTTCGGTGTAACGTTCAAACCATTAATATTTACCAGCAGTTATTCGTTGTGTAGCAAAATTGAAAGAGAGCTTTATTTACGACATTCACTGTTATTTATAAACTACTCGATCGAGCCGAACACTCGAAATTGAACGAAGACTGTTCGTGTTTCGTTAAGCACGATATGAAGTGACAGGGCTTGCCTGAACATCCTCCCCCCCTTGATGAATGTCAACAATCCAAACAAAAACAATCAAAATAAACGGAAATTATGTGCATGTGCTCTCGTCGGCCTCTGCCACAGGTAAGATACAAATTTTTGTTATCGGACGAGTTACGATACCTTTTGATGTTTTCAGTGTTACTACCCGTGTCAGCTTGTCGTCTCCGGTGTGCACATGTACGATACGTGCGAGTGGCCAACGTGTTGGGGGGAGGAAATCGTCCTTCAGAATGACCAGTCTGCCAGGTAAGATGCTGTCGTTCCTCTTCGCCATGGTGTTATCGCGTTGCATCTCTTGCAGGTATTCCGTCGTCCAGTGTTTCCAGAAGCGTTGCACCATTACTTGCCACTTCTGCAAGTCGCTGAGGGTGCAGGAACGAAGGTGGGTGTAGTCCGGCTCGGGGACAGCATGCATCGATGTGCCCACGAGGAAATGCACTGGGGTAAGTGCCGATATATCGTTAGGGTCGTCTGACATAGGTAGGAGAGGCCGCGAGTTCATCGCCGCCTCAATCTGGTGTAGGACCGTTGTGTAGCCTTCGTAGGATAGTCGCGTGCTGCCTAACTGCCGAAAAAGGTGTCGCTTGGCGGTCTTCACAGCTGCTTCCCACAATCCGCCGAAGTGTGGTGTCTTGGGAGGGGTGAAGTGCCAATTGATACCGCGGTTAGTGCAATCTGTCACAATTAGATGTAGCTGCTGTTCATCGCGAAACATTTCGAACAGCTCGTGAAGCTCCCTCGCCGCGCCTTCGAAGTTTTTCCCGTTGTCCGAGTGTATGTGTGCCGGTAAACCGCGTCGTGCTGTGAATCTGTGTAATGCAGCTAAAAAACCAGCAGTAGTTAGATCACTTACCAGCTCCAAGTGTACGGCCTTAGTGGAAAAACAAACAAACACGCAGAGGTAGCATTTTCCCGGAGCGGCTCGTTTATGGGCTGGCTTCAGGTATAATGGACCGGCGTAATCCACTCCGGTAACACTAAAAGGCCGGCTGGGAGTGATGCGCTGCGCTGGAAGCTGTCCAAGTTGTTGCTGTTCAAGTGTCGGTCGCTGTCGAATGCACCGAAAACAATTTTGCACAATGTGCTTAACAAGATGCCTTCCATCTAACGGCCAAAACTCTTCGCGAATTCGAGATAAGAGCAGCCTTCCTCCTCCATGACGAAGCTCCTCGTGTTGATACTTTGCGATCAATTGCGCGAACGGATGTTTCTTGGGAAGCAAAACAGGGTGCTTCGCTTGGTAGGGAAGTTGAGATAGCCGTAAACGCCCCCCTACACGGATAATCCCTTGTTCGTCAAGGAATGGACTTAGTGCACGTAAAGGTGATTGCTTCATCACTTCGTTTCCCTTTTTGAGCTGCCCGAGTTCAGCTGAAAATGCATCCTGCTGTGCTAGGCGGCTTAACACAGTGTTTGCTGCTTCCATGTACTCGGGTGTGACGATTAAAGGTGCGGGGTGCTGTGCTGCTGTTCGCTGAGTGCGTGCCTTTTCCTTAGCGTTACGTGTGAAGCGAATGCAGTATGATACGATACGCAGCAATCGCTTGTAGCTAGAACACAACGCAAACCAAGGGTGATTAGTGGTTGTGTGTACAACGGCAGCACTCACCTGGCGAATCTCTAGATTCGTTTCGTTGGCTGGTTCTGGGTTAGAGTTGGGCCAGATGGAAGCGGGCAAAGATAGCCAATCCGGACCGAAGCTCCACAGTTTGCTTTTCAGGAAATCAGCGGCTGACGTGCCTCGTGAAACCAGATCAGCAGGATTAGACGCGCCGGGTACATGTCTCCACTGCCGCGGGTGTGAGTAATGCTGCACTTCAGATACCCGGTTAGCCACAAACGTTGCCCATGTGTTGGGTGTGGCGCTGATCCAGGTTAAGGTGATGGTGGAATCCGACCAAAAGAAAGACTCTGCAACGTTGATCCCCATCGCCTTCTTTACCCGGTGATGCAAGTGTGCTCCTAATACAGCAGCGCATAGTTCAAGGCGGGGCAGTGTGACGCGCTTGAGCGGTGCCACACGCGATTTGGAAGAAAGCAACGTTATGCGTATCTGCCCACTTTCGCCTTCACAACGCGCATAAATGCAGGCTCCATATGCTGCTTCCGATGCATCACAGAAGGTATGTAGCTGAATACGCGCACCAGGTAGAAGCGCATAACGACTAACCTTGAATTCAGAGATGAGCTGCCAATCCTGTTGTATTGCTTTCCATTTCTTACAGATAGTATCTGGAACATACTCGTCCCAACCAGCTTTCTGCAACCATAATTCCTGCATCATCATCTTGGCCCGAATGACAATCGGGGAGATCAGGCCCAGCGGATCGAACATGCGAGCTACGTTAGATAGAATGGATCGCTTTGTCGGAATGGACACATCACTGGATATTGCGGATTCGAAAGATAAAACGTCATGCTCTGGCTCCCATGAAACACCAAGAGCCTTTACCGTCTCGTGTGGTAAGAATTGCCGCGCTGACTGTGTGCCGATTTGATCCGCATTTAAACCGGCGAGCACCTCGAGCTGATTGGATGTCCACTTTCGCAGCTCGAAGCCGCCTTTGGCGAGCAATTGAGAAAGCTCGATTCGTAACTGGCGAGCATTTTCGATGGAATCAGCACCACCGATGAAATCGTCAACGTAGAAATTAGCTTTCAAAGCAGCTGAAGCATTGGGACAAGAGTCGCCCTCATCGTTTGCAAGCTGCAGCAATGTTCTGGTTGCTAAGAATGATGAGGGGGCTAAGCCATAGGTAACTGTATTCAGCTCAAAATATTCGATTGGCGAGTGAGGCGAAAATCGAAAGCAAATGCGTACAAATTTCCGGTCGTTAGGATGAAGCAATACTTGTCGATACATTTTTGCAATATCTCCAACAACGGCTACTTTATATGTGCGGAAGCGCAAAATTATGTCGAGCAGATCGTCCTGCACGACAGGACCGACGCATAACGCATCGTTTAGCGAAAAGCCGGTGGACGTCTTAGCTGAACCATCAAATACCACGCGAACCTTTGTTGTGGAGCTAGCGGCTTTGAACACGGGATGGTGAGGCAGATAATACGCGCGTTCGTCGTCGGAGGGGTTTTTTATGCGTGACATGTGCCCAAGCTCCAGATACTCACGCATAAAATCATGGTACGCCGCTTTTACCTTTTGATCTCGTTCTAACCTCCTTTCTAGCAAACTAAAACGCCTTAATGCTGCTGCCTTCGAAAGGCCAAGCTTATCATCGAAGTCTGCTTGTTTAGGTAAGCATACCAGATAACGACCAGCTTTGTCTCGCTGTGTTGTATCCTTGTAAAATTGCTCACATTTGCGATCCTCAGGAGAATAGCCATCGTTAACCTGTAGTTCTTCTACTTTCCAGAAACGCTCTATTGATTCTTCTAGTGAAACCATGCACACCACGGATGAAGTATGAAAAGTATTGGATGTTGCTGGCTGAGAGGTAGATGCGGATCCACTCACGACCCAGCCGAATACGCTCTCCATCAGGACTGGGAGATTTGATGACATTTTATATTGCGCCCCGCTTACAAAGAACGTGTGATAGTGCCGGGCACCGAGAATAATGTCGATCGGTGCCGACTTCTCGAAATGGGGGTCGGCGAACATAATATGTGGCGGTAATTTCCAGCCACTGGTGGACACATCATGTGCGGGCAAATCAGCAATAAGCTTCTCGACTATCAAAAACTCAACATTAATTGCATAAGGGCTCGTTCTGGAAGATACCGTGGTGCGCATCGATTTCCGCACCGGGGTGGCCGATTGACCAGCACCAATCAGTGTGATGTCGACCGTGCCCGATTTGATACCTAGCCGATTAGCAAAACGGCTACTCATCAAATCTGGCTGGGAGGCACTATCTAAAAGTGCGCGTGCAGGATGCATTATGCCATGCGCATCAACAATATTTACCAGTGCAGTTTGAAGCAGAACTTGTTCCGTAGTTTGCCTCAATGCTGCTGCATAAGTGCGTTGCGTGTTTGCCGTGTGATCGTCTGTGTTGTGTGTGTTGTGTACGGAAGCATTTTGCGCAGCTGACGTGTTCGCAGTGGAAAATGTGCCGTAATTTTGTGAAGAGTGTAAAAGCGAGTGGTGTGTTGAATTGCAGTGTCTGCACTTGTATTGCGATGAGCAATCACGCACACGGTGATTGTCGCGCAAACAATTCAAGCACAATTTCAGTGTCATTGTGTTTCGGTACCGTTCCTCCGGTGACATTTGCATGAAACGCGGGCATTTCGATAAGTTGTGATCGGAGTGGCATAAAGGGCATGTGCGTGTGTCGTGTGATGTTGACGGAAAGCTTGCTAAGCGCATAGGCGGAGCATGTTTATGTGCATAGTGCGTTTGGTTCACGGTAGAGGGAGCTTCGGTAATGTTTACCTGTAAGGTTTCCAACACTCGCATACGGCGCTGTAAAAATGCGATTAATCCTTCGTAACTAGGATTTTGGCTAGTTGAGGCATTTTCCTCCCAATCTCTTAATGTGGAGGTAGGCAATTTTGTGCACATTAAGTGTTCTAACAAGCAGCTCCATGCCTCCGTTTTTTCGCCTAGATGATTGAGAGTTTTCTTGTGACGCTCGAACTCGTCCACAAGATGGTGAAGGGTTGATGCACTCTCCTTCTTAACGGTGGCCATACCAAAAAGTGCTTGAAGATGCCGTTTCTTTAATAAATACTCATTCGAGTATCTTTCGGTGAGCATTTGCCATGCTAGCTCGTAATTGGCTGCGCTAATCGTGATTGCTTCGATCACCTTTGCGGCCTCGCCTTTCACGGAAGCTCGTAAATAATGAAACTTTTGTATCGGTGGTAGTTCCATATTTTCGTGAATTAATCCCTCAAAAGTGTCCCTATACGTGAGCCATTGCATGTAATCACCATCGAACTCAGGAAGTGAGATGGTGGGAAGCTTTATACCTGCCAACGGGTTGGTGTTTGGCGTTGTGCTTGCGGATCGCGGAACGTGCACCCGTTTAGCCTTCAAATGGGCTTCAAGGCGTATCAAACGCGAGCCGAAATCGTCTCGTAACGCGGCATTGTGACTTATCACTTCCTCGGTGGCCGCTGCATCTTCCAATTTGGCCTGAATTGCTTCCAAATCAACGGAAAGCTTCTGGACCCTTGCAATGCGAATATTGATTTCGATTGCATCCCGTTCCGGGTCAAATTCGGCCAAAAACTTTTCGTGCTTAGCCAATACTGCTAGTAACACTGTCCTTCTGGACGACAAAACGTTTATCGGAGCAGTCATAGTGCGGTTTGACAAAAAACGCTAAATTTCGCGGACACAGTGAACTTGGTCGATTGTGAGGCGACTAAAGCACAGTTACACGCGCGCAAACAGTGATTATCGCGAGAATAATTAAGATTTAGAAAACCAGATTCGTCTTAATCCTGGTCAAGGCACCAATGTTTAATCTCACTATTTCGGATAATTTATTTTCCGCGTTTCGGTGTAACGTTCAAACCATTAATATTTACCAGCAGTTATTCGTTGTGTAGCAAAATTGAAAGAGAGCTTTATTTACGACATTCACTGTTATTTATAAACTACTCGATCGAGCCGAACACTCGAAATTGAACGAAGACTGTTCGTGTTTCGTTAAGCACGATATGAAGTGACAGGGCTTGCCTGAACAGAGGTTTTAGAAAAAACCCTAAAGTTTAAAAATGGAAGATACGAAGTTGGACTTTTGTGGAAA
The DNA here is from genome assembly GCF_017562075.2 of Anopheles merus. Lineage (NCBI taxonomy): Eukaryota > Metazoa > Arthropoda > Insecta > Diptera > Culicidae > Anopheles > Anopheles merus. The sequence goes on along the minus strand of NC_054082.1, from coordinate 61,363,159 downwards.
AAGATACGCATAAATTTCCGAACAGTCTCGACAATGCTATGTCAAGGTTGATTGGCATTGAAAAGAAACTAAATAGGGAACCGGAGCTAAAGGCATGGGCGATTAAGACATTCAACGAATATGTCGAAAAGGGTTACGCTAGAAAGCTTCAACCCTGGGAGGTAAACATAAAGCCATCCCATACATTTTACCTACCGCACTTCATCGTGGTAAATAAAAACAAAACACCTCCAAAACCAAGGCTCGTATTTGATGCGGCCGCTAAGGTAGGAGGGGAATCCCTTAACTCGGCCTTATTGGCAGGCCCAGACAGCACAACATCACTTTTCGGAATACTTGTGAGTTTTCGGGAAGGAAAGTTCGCCATCTGTGGAGACATCAAAGAAATGTTCCACCAGGTACAAATTAGAAAAGAAGACCAAGATGCGCAGCGTTTTTTGTGGAGGGAATGCGAAGACCGCAAACCCGATACATACGTAATGCAAGTAATGACATTCGGTTCGACATGCTCACCATCATGTGCGCAAGCGGCAAAGAACAGCAATGCATTACGTTTAAAGGACAAATACCCTTTAGCGCTTTCGCCAATAGTGAATCAACACTATGTCGACGATTATAACGATAGAATTTAGACTTATTCACTTATTTCAATTCTAAAATAACGCTTGTTGAAAGCTACCTTGGCCAAAAATTGAACGACGTTTACGCAACTGTAATGACCGAAATGTGCAAAATCGATAAGGCACTCATGGAAACAAAACTGACCTTAGCTCGACTAAACCCAAGCGAATTCGTTTCTACGCTAGTTAAACGATCTGGCTATACCGCAGTAGTAGCAGCAGAAGCATTATACGTGCTAGAATGCAAACCGGTTTACGTCACTTATGAAAAAAGAGAAGATTGCTATCAAGAAGTACCAGTAAACTACAACAACAAATCCATGTTTATGGCTCCAGTTACAAGAATACTCCAAAACCGGGGTAATCAAATAGCTTGCACATCGCTGTTACCCGCAAAATTCCTAATGAGTGGAAGATGGTATAACATTGATCATGGTATCAGGGAAACCACCGCGCTGCAACAAATAAACACAGACATCGTCACAACATGGTCCTATACACCACTACCGAGCCTAATGGAAAGTGGTGTGTACGTATTGAAAGTCTCAAGAAAATGAAGGAAATGGTGTACGAACAAGGGGACAGAAAAATAGCGACTTCAGTATTATACAAAATGATAGCAGGTCAACATCCAAATCTTCAATGGTTTAGATTCGAATCGCTTATATCTGAAAAGGTCGTAAACGAAGCATTTAACAAATATTGGAAAAAACTCATAAATTGGTCTACGTGGCTAGGAAATGTAACATCAACAGCGCTGGGTATTTACATAATAGCAAAAGCGCTAAAATTCATTATGGACACCATAATACACGGCAGAATATTATTCGAAATATATGGCTATGGTTGGCAGCTGCTAGCAGCCTTCTGGGATTCATTAACCAACTTTCTATCGCACCGCAGCCACAATAGGCAACAAACGTATGTCAACGACGAAGGACGCAACAATTTAACCAGCGATCGTCAACATCACAATCGAGTTGCACCGGAGAATCAACCAACGTACGGTTGGCGCGCCGCTCACCCAAACCAAATAGAATGTAGAAGCAACCAAACTGCAGCCAGAGAAGAACTAACGCCCGAAGAACCAAACGCCGTAAATACCACGCAAACATCACACGTCATCGCGCAAAGCATCACACCAGCGCAACGAAACCTCTTTGAACTGATGAAATTAAACTCTAGGTGAGCGATATATAGAGCAGATTAGAACACACATTACCCGATTAACAATAATGTCTCCACGATGTACTACCAGTCGCGTGAATCTGGTAAAACTAGCAGTTTTACGAGGGGCGGAATGTTGAGAACGCGACAATCCAGAGTTTTTATATTTCCTTCTAACCATAAAATAGACTAAAATACGATAGTTTAAAAGTACTCGAGAACAGACGTACCATCAAGGAGACAAACATAATGTTATCCTAAACCCTTCAAGTAGGGCCATCTGGTTTTTGACTTGCATTTTTTAGCAGTCCATTACTTCAATTCATTTCGAACCTATAACGGTTAACTTAGGATTACAGCATGCATGTGTGCCAAGCTAGACCAATTCCTTAGAAGCGTAGAAAAAATCTACATCCATTTTTCTCACGACCGTAAAATTGTTAAACCTAAATCACTCAAACGTAGATGCGTTAATAACATTAACCAGATCATGAATTCGAAAGTAATAAGTTCAAGTATTTGTCAATGATGCAATACATCCGGAACATGCACCACAGAATTCAAGTGTTAGGTACAGTCACGCCAAAAAGGGAAAACCACAACGCCTGCAATCAATGCAACAATTTGTTCTCACCAGAGAAAGCAATAAAAAAAGGGATCACATTTCCTTCAGGATAATGCTTGACATAAAACAGAACCAGAAAACCTCTCAGAAGAATGCGTAGGCGTGGCGAAAAGGGAACAGGCTAGCGACACGAACATATGCGTAAAAGGAAGATAAAATAACCTTTCCACAATAGAAGAATAGTATATAAGAATTCATTTTGATTCTGAATAAACACTTGCTATTTCTGAATTGAGAAAAGATCTGTGTGTCAGTGTCGGAAGTTCTTTTTTTCCTCGTCTTTAAAAGGTGGTACTGCCAGCGCGTTGGCAACGGACTCGATCTATCGTCTGATCGAGCCAAAAAAGGTTTTGTAAACGCCTCGAAGTTTTACATGGTGGCTCCAGAGAGGAGGTGTATTAACGCGCAAATACAACTCTAAGAGCGAATTCTCGCAAACGGTGTGCTGTCGCCAAAAGAACAGCAGTTCAGTTAAAGTGCAAGTGCAGTGTTAAAGTGCAAAGGCAGTTAACTAGCAGTGCTTTTATGAACAATAGTTTCCGGAAGCGTTTCAAGGGCAAGTGTTGTAACGCGTAAAGGAAAAATGCTACGAAGCTCCACAGTCGTAGCGTGAGTGAAAGAAAGCCATCTGACGACACACGCAAATCGGAGAATAGTCCCACGAAGGGTAAATCGTCAAATAACTATTACCTCGAAAATAGTTAAAAACGACTCCGAAGAAAACAGCTAGTGCAGATATTAGCTGATCTAAGCCGATTTACGAAACAAATCGAGCATCGAACACCGCATCAAGAGATAGCGGGAGGACAAAAGGTCCTACAAAAGTGCAATCAGCACGACTCGGTCAACCGAGAACGCAAATTCATCGCTGATTCATCAAGCATTTAAGATCATCGCAGATTCATTCGAAATAACTACGAGCCCGCTGCAAATTTTGCCTGGAGTAGGAAGCTCCTGTAACAACATCTTTACAAGGGAACGCGTCCGCTGAATCACCGAAAGTCATAACAACAAAACAGGTATTCAAGTAAGCAAACTTGAATCCAGGTGAGTCGTTCCAATTATTATTCAATTAAAACTTACGAAATATTTCAACTCGGAAATCATTTGATTTGTCCAAAATGTCGAAATATTTCGTTTCAAATCCAAACGGCCGCTGCCGCCTGTGTACGGAACAGGATGGAGATGTGCGGCATATAATCGCTTGCACTGATTGCGAAAGACAATTCCATCTCGCATGTGCAAAGTTGGATAAAAAACCTACGGATGTATGGTTCTGTATCCAATGCACTGAGATTAGGAAAGAAAAACTTAATCTTCATTCTATTCGTCAAGAAAGTGCTAGCACCTCGGTTGACGAAAAGGAAGATTTGTTGGAAGTTGCCTTAGGCCAACTAGCCCTGAGTCAGGCAAATTCGAACAAACAAATGCAGAAACTGATGCAGGTTGTAGCGAATCTAATGGCCCAAAAGGAATCGTCTCATACTGAGACAATCTTAAGACGCCAGTCTTTAATGCCGTTACCTAAATTTGGAGGAAGTCCAAAGGAATGGGCATTTTTTAAGAAAACGTTCGACGATACGAGCGAAGAGGGTAAATTCACCAATTTGGAAAATTTAACCCGTTTGAGACAATCCTTGTACGGCGCCGCATTGGATAATGTACGGCAACTGATAATGGAATCGGAAAATGTCAAGGAAATCATGAAAAGCTTAGAAACGGCCTATGGTGGACCATCTTTGGTTTACTCAGAATTATTGGCAGATTTGCACAAATTAAAAAAGGACTCGAAAACAATCGTGTCGGACATGGTAAAGGCACTAAACAAACTCGTGCTGGCAGCAAGGCTCATGAATATGCCTAGATACGTAGAGGACCATAGGTTAGTTATCGAGTTAACCGCGAAACTTCTTTACAACATCAAGATGGATCGCATGAAGTATTTAAATCAAGCAAAATCCGAGATGGACGTGCTGACTATAACTGACTTGACTGAATGGCTTAAGCCATATGCTATCGAACAGGAAATGATGAACACGATGCACGCACAAGAGCATTCCGATAGAGGGAATCTTCACGTTCACAATTCGGGAAAAATGCAAAAAACATTTTCTCCTAGAACGAGCGAAACCCTTGGGCAAAAGGGATCGCCTAATCCCGTACCACAAACGAGTGGACGTAAGGAACAGCCAAACAGGTTTAACAATAAACGTTGCCTAGTTTGCAATAAGGGACACGAGACAACTCGATGTTACGCCCTTGTAAATCAGAGCATTTCTGAACGGCTGAAAATAGCCATTAATAAACAGTTATGTCTGGGTTGTTTGAGTTCAAATACCCACAAGGCAGCTGAGTGCCGAAAGGCGCGCGAATGCGGAATTAAAGGTTGCGTAAAGAAGCATCATAGAATGCTTCACGACACCAACTTATCCGATAACACGCCTCCGCGCGAGGGTTTAAATCAAGAAGGTTTAAATAACCACCACGTCGTAGAACCGGTATCGTCCACGTTGTATCAAGTAGTTCCGGTAACACTGATAAACAATGACAAGTCCGTCGCGACACATGCCTTTTTAGATACGGGATCATCGCTTACCTTGTTAGATTCAGATGTGGCGGACTCACTGTCATTACAGGGAGAAAAGAGACCGCTTCAATTAATCTGGACACAAGAACAGCAGTCCAATCATGAGGACAGCCAAAGCGTACAAGTGAGAATCAAGGGGGTGACCAAGAAAGGGTACACCTTGAAGGGTGTCAGAACTATTAAGAATCTGATGTTACCAACTCAAACGTTTAATTACTCGGAATTAAGCAAGCAATATCCACACCTAAAGAATCTTCCAATTAAAAACCTACAAGGAGTAAGGCCTTCCATGATTATCGGCGTTGAGCATAATCATCTGCTATTAGGGTTAAAGCACAAGGTCGGCAAACCAGGGGAACCTATTGCCTCGCTTGCCCGTCTTGGCTGGATAATTCATGGAAAACCGCTTAACGAAGTCGGTACACACTTTTCACTGATGGTTCAGGAAAAGGATGAATTACGTAAAATGATGTCCGATTATTTTTCAATAAAAGATTTCGGGGTTAAGCCAGTAGCGCAGTTACCCGAATCATTTGAAGAAAAAAGAGCTAAAGAGGTTTTAGAAAAAACCCTAAAGTTTAAAAATGGAAGATACGAAGTTGGACTTTTGTGGAAAAAAGATACGCATAAATTTCCGAACAGTCTCGACAATGCTATGTCAAGGTTGATTGGCATTGAAAAGAAACTAAATAGGGAACCGGAGCTAAAGGCATGGGCGATTAAGACATTCAACGAATATGTCGAAAAGGGTTACGCTAGAAAGCTTCAACCCTGGGAGGTAAACATAAAGCCATCCCATACATTTTACCTACCGCACTTCATCGTGGTAAATAAAAACAAAACACCTCCAAAACCAAGGCTCGTATTTGATGCGGCCGCTAAGGTAGGAGGGGAATACCTTAACTCGGCCTTATTGGCAGGCCCAGACAGCACAACATCACTTTTCGGAATACTTGTGAGTTTTCGGGAAGGAAAGTTCGCCATCTGTGGAGACATCAAAGAAATGTTCCACCAGGTACAAATTAGAAAAGAAGACCAAGATGCGCAGCGTTTTTTGTGGAGGGAATGCGAAGACCGCAAACCCGATACATACGTAATGCAAGTAATGACATTCGGTTCGACATGCTCACCATCATGTGCGCAAGCGGCAAAGAACAGCAATGCATTACGTTTAAAGGACAAATACCCTTTAGCGCTTTCGCCAATAGTGAATCAACACTATGTCGACGATTATAACGATAGAATTTAGACTTATTCACTTATTTCAATTCTAAAATAACGCTTGTTGAAAGCTACCTTGGCCAAAAATTGAACGACGTTTACGCAACTGTAATGACCGAAATGTGCAAAATCGATAAGGCACTCATGGAAACAAAACTGACCTTAGCTCGACTAAACCCAAGCGAATTCGTTTCTACGCTAGTTAAACGATCTGGCTATACCGCAGTAGTAGCAGCAGAAGCATTATACGTGCTAGAATGCAGACCGGTTTACGTCACTTATGAAAAAAGAGAAGATTGCTATCAAGAAGTACCAGTAAACTACAACAACAAATCCATGTTTATGGCTCCAGTTACAAGAATACTCCAAAACCGGGGTAATCAAATAGCTTGCACATCGCTGTTACCCGCAAAATTCCTAATGAGTGGAAGATGGTATAACATTGATCATGGTATCAGGGAAACCACCGCGCTGCAACAAATAAACACAGACATCGTCACAACATGGTCCTATACACCACTACCGAGCCTAATGGAAAGTGGTGTGTACGTATTGAAAGTCTCAAGAAAATGAAGGAAATGGTGTACGAACAAGGGGACAGAAAAATAGCGACTTCAGTATTATACAAAATGATAGCAGGTCAACATCCAAATCTTCAATGGTTTAGATTCGAATCGCTTATATCTGAAAAGGTCGTAAACGAAGCATTTAACAAATATTGGAAAAAACTCATAAATTGGTCTACGTGGCTAGGAAATGTAACATCAACAGCGCTGGGTATTTACATAATAGCAAAAGCGCTAAAATTCATTATAGACACCATAATACACGGCAGAATATTATTCGAAATATATGGCTATGGTTGGCAGCTGCTAGCAGCCTTCTGGGATTCATTAACCAACTTTCTATCGCACCGCAGCCACAATAGGCAACAAACGTATGTCAACGACGAAGGACGCAACAATTTAACCAGCGATCGTCAACATCACAATCGAGTTGCACCGGAGAATCAACCAACGTACGGTTGGCGCGCCGCTCACCCAAACCAAATAGAATGTAGAAGCAACCAAACTGCAGCCAGAGAAGAACTAACGCCCGAAGAACCAAACGCCGTAAATACCACGCAAACATCACACGTCATCGCGCAAAGCATCACACCAGCGCAACGAAACCTCTTTGAACTGATGAAATTAAACTCTAGGTGAGCGATATATAGAGCAGATTAGAACACACATTACCCGATTAACAATAATGTCTCCACGATGTACTACCAGTCGCGTGAATCTGGTAAAACTAGCAGTTTTACGAGGGGCGGAATGTTGAGAACGCGACAATCCAGAGTTTTTATATTTCCTTCTAACCATAAAATAGACTAAAATACGATAGTTTAAAAGTACTCGAGAACAGACGTACCATCAAGGAGACAAACATAATGTTATCCTAAACCCTTCAAGTAGGGCCATCTGGTTTTTGACTTGCATTTTTTAGCAGTCCATTACTTCAATTCATTTCGAACCTATAACGGTTAACTTAGGATTACAGCATGCATGTGTGCCAAGCTAGACCAATTCCTTAGAAGCGTAGAAAAAATCTACATCCATTTTTCTCACGACCGTAAAATTGTTAAACCTAAATCACTCAAACGTAGATGCGTTAATAACATTAACCAGATCATGAATTCGAAAGTAATAAGTTCAAGTATTTGTCAATGATGCAATACATCCGGAACATGCACCACAGAATTCAAGTGTTAGGTACAGTCACGCCAAAAAGGGAAAACCACAACGCCTGCAATCAATGCAACAATTTGTTCTCACCAGAGAAAGCAATAAAAAAAGGGATCACATTTCCTTCAGGATAATGCTTGACATAAAACAGAACCAGAAAACCTCTCAGAAGAATGCGTAGGCGTGGCGAAAAGGGAACAGGCTAGCGACACGAACATATGCGTAAAAGGAAGATAAAATAACCTTTCCACAATAGAAGAATAGTATATAAGAATTCATTTTGATTCTGAATAAACACTTGCTATTTCTGAATTGAGAAAAGATCTGTGTGTCAGTGTCGGAAGTTCTTTTTTTCCTCGTCTTTAAAAGGTGGTACTGCCAGCGCGTTGGCAACGGACTCGATCTATCGTCTGATCGAGCCAAAAAAGGTTTTGTAAACGCCTCGAAGTTTTACATGGTGGCTCCAGAGAGGAGGTGTATTAACGCGCAAATACAACTCTAAGAGCGAATTCTCGCAAACGGTGTGCTGTCGCCAAAAGAACAGCAGTTCAGTTAAAGTGCAAGTGCAGTGTTAAAGTGCAAAGGCAGTTAACTAGCAGTGCTTTTATGAACAATAGTTTCCGGAAGCGTTTCAAGGGCAAGTGTTGTAACGCGTAAAGGAAAAATGCTACGAAGCTCCACAGTCGTAGCGTGAGTGAAAGAAAGCCATCTGACGACACACGCAAATCGGAGAATAGTCCCACGAAGGGTAAATCGTCAAATAACTATTACCTCGAAAATAGTTAAAAACGACTCCGAAGAAAACAGCTAGTGCAGATATTAGCTGATCTAAGCCGATTTACGAAACAAATCGAGCATCGAACACCGCATCAAGAGATAGCGGGAGGACAAAAGGTCCTACAAAAGTGCAATCAGCACGACTCGGTCAACCGAGAACGCAAATTCATCGCTGATTCATCAAGCATTTAAGATCATCGCAGATTCATTCGAAATAACTACGAGCCCGCTGCAAATTTTGCCTGGAGTAGGAAGCTCCTGTAACAACATCTTTACAAGGGAACGCGTCCGCTGAATCACCGAAAGTCATAACAACAAAACAGGTATTCAAGTAAGCAAACTTGAATCCAGGTGAGTCGTTCCAATTATTATTCAATTAAAACTTACGAAATATTTCAACTCGGAAATCATTTGATTTGTCCAAAATGTCGAAATATTTCGTTTCAAATCCAAACGGCCGCTGCCGCCTGTGTACGGAACAGGATGGAGATGTGCGGCATATAATCGCTTGCACTGATTGCGAAAGACAATTCCATCTCGCATGTGCAAAGTTGGATAAAAAACCTACAGATGTATGGTTCTGTATCCAATGCACTGAGATTAGGAAAGAAAAACTTAATCTTCATTCTATTCGTCAAGAAAGTGCTAGCACCTCGGTTGACGAAAAGGAAGATTTGTTGGAAGTTGCCTTAGGCCAACTAGCCCTGAGTCAGGCAAATTCGAACAAACAAATGCAGAAACTGATGCAGGTTGTAGCGAATCTAATGGCCCAAAAGGAATCGTCTCATACTGAGACAATCTTAAGACGCCAGTCTTTAATGCCGTTACCTAAATTTGGAGGAAGTCCAAAGGAATGGGCATTTTTTAAGAAAACGTTCGACGATACGAGCGAAGAGGGTAAATTCACCAATTTGGAAAATTTAACCCGTTTGAGACAATCCTTGTACGGCGCCGCATTGGATAATGTACGGCAACTGATAATGGAATCGGAAAATGTCAAGGAAATCATGAAAAGCTTAGAAACGGCCTATGGTGGACCATCTTTGGTTTACTCAGAATTATTGGCAGATTTGCACAAATTAAAAAAGGACTCGAAAACAATCGTGTCGGACATGGTAAAGGCACTAAACAAACTCGTGCTGGCAGCAAGGCTCATGAATATGCCTAGATACGTAGAGGACCATAGGTTAGTTATCGAGTTAACCGCGAAACTTCTTTACAACATCAAGATGGATCGCATGAAGTATTTAAATCAAGCAAAATCCGAGATGGACGTGCTGACTATAACTGACTTGACTGAATGGCTTAAGCCATATGCTATCGAACAGGAAATGATGAACACGATGCACGCACAAGAGCATTCCGATAGAGGGAATCTTCACGTTCACAATTCGGGAAAAATGCAAAAAACATTTTCTCCTAGAACGAGCGAAACCCTTGGGCAAAAGGGATCGCCTAATCCCGTACCACAAACGAGTGGACGTAAGGAACAGCCAAACAGGTTTAACAATAAACGTTGCCTAGTTTGCAATAAGGGACACGAGACAACTCGATGTTACGCCCTTGTAAATCAGAGCATTTCTGAACGGCTGAAAATAGCCATTAATAAACAGTTATGTCTGGGTTGTTTGAGTTCAAATACCCACAAGGCAGCTGAGTGCCGAAAGGCGCGCGAATGCGGAATTAAAGGTTGCGTAAAGAAGCATCATAGAATGCTTCACGACACCAACTTATCCGATAACACGCCTCCGCGCGAGGGTTTAAATCAAGAAGGTTTAAATAACCACCACGTCGTAGAACCGGTATCGTCCACGTTGTATCAAGTAGTTCCGGTAACACTGATAAACAATGACAAGTCCGTCGCGACACATGCCTTTTTAGATACGGGATCATCGCTTACCTTGTTAGATTCAGATGTGGCGGACTCACTGTCATTACAGGGAGAAAAGAGACCGCTTCAATTAATCTGGACACAAGAACAGCAGTCCAATCATGAGGACAGCCAAAGCGTACAAGTGAGAATCAAGGGGGTGACCAAGAAAGGGTACACCTTGAAGGGTGTCAGAACTATTAAGAATCTGATGTTACCAACTCAAACGTTTAATTACTCGGAATTAAGCAAGCAATATCCACACCTAAAGAATCTTCCAATTAAAAACCTACAAGGAGTAAGGCCTTCCATGATTATCGGCGTTGAGCATAATCATCTGCTATTAGGGTTAAAGCACAAGGTCGGCAAACCAGGGGAACCTATTGCCTCGCTTGCCCGTCTTGGCTGGATAATTCATGGAAAACCGCTTAACGAAGTCGGTACACACTTTTCACTGATGGTTCAGGAAATGGATGAATTACGTAAAATGATGTCCGATTATTTTTCAATAAAAGATTTCGGGGTTAAGCCAGTAGCGCAGTTACCCGAATCATTTGAAGAAAAAAGAGCTAAAGAGGTTTTAGAAAAAACCCTAAAGTTTAAAAATGGAAGATACGAAGTTGGACTTTTGTGGAAAAAAGATACGCATAAATTTCCGAACAGTCTCGACAATGCTATGTCAAGGTTGATTGGCATTGAAAAGAAACTAAATAGGGAACCGGAGCTAAAGGCATGGGCGATTAAGACATTCAACGAATATGTCGAAAAGGGTTACGCTAGAAAGCTTCAACCCTGGGAGGTAAACATAAAGCCATCCCATACATTTTACCTACCGCACTTCATCGTGGTAAATAAAAACAAAACACCTCCAAAACCAAGGCTCGTATTTGATGCGGCCGCTAAGGTAGGAGGGGAATACCTTAACTCGGCCTTATTGGCAGGCCCAGACAGCACAACATCACTTTTCGGAATACTTGTGAGTTTTCGGGAAGGAAAGTTCGCCATCTGTGGAGACATCAAAGAAATGTTCCACCAGGTACAAATTAGAAAAGAAGACCAAGATGCGCAGCGTTTTTTGTGGAGGGAATGCGAAGACCGCAAACCCGATACATACGTAATGCAAGTAATGACATTCGGTTCGACATGCTCACCATCATGTGCGCAAGCGGCAAAGAACAGCAATGCATTACGTTTAAAGGACAAATACCCTTTAGCGCTTTCGCCAATAGTGAATCAACACTATGTCGACGATTATAACGATAGAATTTAGACTTATTCACTTATTTCAATTCTAAAATAACGCTTGTTGAAAGCTACCTTGGCCAAAAATTGAACGACGTTTACGCAACTGTAATGACCGAAATGTGCAAAATCGATAAGGCACTCATGGAAACAAAACTGACCTTAGCTCGACTAAACCCAAGCGAATTCGTTTCTACGCTAGTTAAACGATCTGGCTATACCGCAGTAGTAGCAGCAGAAGCATTATACGTGCTAGAATGCAGACCGGTTTACGTCACTTATGAAAAAAGAGAAGATTGCTATCAAGAAGTACCAGTAAACTACAACAACAAATCCATGTTTATGGCTCCAGTTACAAGAATACTCCAAAACCGGGGTAATCAAATAGCTTGCACATCGCTGTTACCCGCAAAATTCCTAATGAGTGGAAGATGGTATAACATTGATCATGGTATCAGGGAAACCACCGCGCTGCAACAAATAAACACAGACATCGTCACAACATGGTCCTATACACCACTACCGAGCCTAATGGAAAGTGGTGTGTACGTATTGAAAGTCTCAAGAAAATGAAGGAAATGGTGTACGAACAAGGGGACAGAAAAATAGCGACTTCAGTATTATACAAAATGATAGCAGGTCAACATCCAAATCTTCAAGGGTTTAGATTCGAATTGCTTATATCTGAAAAGGTCGTAAACGAAGCATTTAACAAATATTGGAAAAAACTCATAAATTGGTCTACGTGGCTAGGAAATGTAACATCAACAGCGCTGGGTATTTACATAATAGCAAAAGCGCTAAAATTCATTATAGACACCATAATACACGGCAGAATATTATTCGAAATATATGGCTATGGTTGGCAGCTGCTAGCAGCCTTCTGGGATTCATTAACCAACTTTCTATCGCACCGCAGCCACAATAGGCAACAAACGTATGTCAACGACGAAGGACGCAACAATTTAACCAGCGATCGTCAACATCACAATCGAGTTGCACCGGAGAATCAACCAACGTACGGTTGGCGCGCCGCTCACCCAAACCAAATAGAATGTAGAAGCAACCAAACTGCAGCCAGAGAAGAACTAACGCCCGAAGAACCAAACGCCGTAAATACCACGCAAACATCACACGTCATCGCGCAAAGCATCACACCAGCGCAACGAAACCTCTTTGAACTGATGAAATTAAACTCTAGGTGAGCGATATATAGAGCAGATTAGAACACACATTACCCGATTAACAATAATGTCTCCACGATGTACTACCAGTCGCGTGAATCTGGTAAAACTAGCAGTTTTACGAGGGGCGGAATGTTGAGAACGCGACAATCCAGAGTTTTTATATTTCCTTCTAACCATAAAATAGACTAAAATACGGTAGTTTAAAAGTACTCGAGAACAGACGTACCATCAAGGAGACAAACATAATGTTATCCTAAACCCTTCAAGTAGGGCCATCTGGTTTTTGACTTGCATTTTTTAGCAGTCCATTACTTCAATTCATTTCGAACCTATAACGGTTAACTTAGGATTACAGCATGCATGTGTGCCAAGCTAGACCAATTCCTTAGAAGCGTAGAAAAAATCTACATCCATTTTTCTCACGACCGTAAAATTGTTAAACCTAAATCACTCAAACGTAGATGCGTTAATAACATTAACCAGATCATGAATTCGAAAGTAATAAGTTCAAGTATTTGTCAATGATGCAATACATCCGGAACATGCACCACAGAATTCAAGTGTTAGGTACAGTCACGCCAAAAAGGGAAAACCACAACGCCTGCAATCAATGCAACAATTTGTTCTCACCAGAGAAAGCAATAAAAAAAGGGATCACATTTCCTTCAGGATAATGCTTGACATAAAACAGAACCAGAAAACCTCTCAGAAGAATGCGTAGGCGTGGCGAAAAGGGAACAGGCTAGCGACACGAACATATGCGTAAAAGGAAGATAAAATAACCTTTCCACAATAGAAGAATAGTATATAAGAATTCATTTTGATTCTGAATAAACACTTGCTATTTAGATCTAAAAGAGAAAAGATCTGTGAGTCAGTGTCGGAAGTTCTTTTTTTCCTCGTCTTTAAAAGGTGGTACTGCCAGCGCGTTGGCAACGGACTCGATCTATCGTCTGATCGAGCCAAAAAAGGTTTTGTAAACGCCTCGAAGTTTTACATGGTGGCTCCAGAGAGGAGGTGTATTAACGCGCAAATACAACTCTAAGAGCGAATTCTCGCAAACGGTGTGCTGTCGCCAAAAGAACAGCAGTTCAGTTAAAGTGCAAGTGCAGTGTTAAAGTGCAAAGGCAGTTAACTAGCAGTGCTTTTATGAACAATAGTTTCCGGAAGCGTTTCAAGGGCAAGTGTTGTAACGCGTAAAGGAAAAATGCTACGAAGCTCCACAGTCGTAGCGTGAGTGAAAGAAAGCCATCTGACGACACACGCAAATCGGAGAATAGTCCCACGAAGGGTAAATCGTCAAATAACTATTACCTCGAAAATAGTTAAAAACGACTCCGAAGAAAACAGCTAGTGCAGATATTAGCTGATCTAAGCCGATTTACGAAACAAATCGAGCATCGAACACCGCATCAAGAGATAGCGGGAGGACAAAAGGTCCTACAAAAGTGCAATCAGCACGACTCGGCCAACCGAGAACGCAAATTCATCGCTGATTCATCAAGCATTTAAGATCATCGCAGATTCATTCGAAATAACTACGAGCCCGCTGCAAATTTTGCCTGGAGTAGGAAGCTCCTGTAACAACATCTTTACAAGGGAACGCGTCCGCTGAATCACCGAAAGTCATAACAACAAAACAGGTATTCAAGTAAGCAAACTTGAATCCAGGTGAGTCGTTCCAATTATTATTCAATTAAAACTTACGAAATATTTCAACTCGGAAATCATTTGATTTGTCCAAAATTTCGAAATATTTCGTTTCAAATCCAAACGGCCGCTGCCGCCTGTGTACGGAACAGGATGGAGATGTGCGGCATATAATCGCTTGCACTGATTGCGAAAGACAATTCCATCTCGCATGTGCAAAGTTGGATAAAAAACCAACGGATGTATGGTTCTGTATCCAATGCACTGAGATTAGGAAAGAAAAACTTAATCTTCATTCTATTCGTCAAGAAAGTGCTAGCACCTCGGTTGACGAAAAGGAAGATTTGTTGGAAGTTGCCTTAGGCCAACTAGCCCTGAGTCAGGCAAATTCGAACAAACAAATGCAGAAACTGATGCAGGTTGTAGCGAATCTAATGGCCCAAAAGGAATCGTCTCATACTGAGACAATCTTAAGACGCCAGTCTTTAATGCCGTTACCTAAATTTGGAGGAAGTCCAAAGGAATGGGCATTTTTTAAGAAAACGTTCGACGATACGAGCGAAGAGGGTAAATTCACCAATTTGGAAAATTTAACCCGTTTGAGACAATCCTTGTACGGCGCCGCATTGGATAATGTACGGCAACTGATAATGGAATCGGAAAATGTCAAGGAAATCATGAAAAGCTTAGAAACGGCCTATGGTAGACCATCTTTGGTTTACTCAGAATTATTGGCAGATTTGCACAAATTAAAAAAGGACTCGAAAACAATCGTGTCGGACATGGTAAAGGCACTAAACAAACTCGTGCTGGCAGCAAGGCTCATGAATATGCCTAGATACGTAGAGGACCATAGGTTAGTTATCGAGTTAACCGCGAAACTTCTTTACAACATCAAGATGGATCGCATGAAGTATTTAAATCAAGCAAAATCCGAGATGGACGTGCTGACTATAACTGACTTGACTGAATGGCTTAAGCCATATGCTATCGAGCAGGAAATGATGAACACGATGCACGCACAAGAGCATTCCGATAGAGGGAATCTTCACGTTCACAATTCGGGAAAAATGCAAAAAACATTTTCTCCTAGAACGAGCGAAACCCTTGGGCAAAAGGGATCGCCTAATCCCGTACCACAAACGAGTGGACGTAAGGAACAGCCAAACAGGTTTAACAATAAACGTTGCCTAGTTTGCAATAAGGGACACGAGACAACTCGATGTTACGCCCTTGTAAATCAGAGCATTTCTGAACGGCTGAAAATAGCCATTAATAAACAGTTATGTCTGGGTTGTTTGAGTTCAAATACCCACAAGGCAGCTGAGTGCCGAAAGGCGCGCGAATGCGGAATTAAAGGTTGCGTAAAGAAGCATCATAGAATGCTTCACGACACCAACTTATCCGATAACACGCCTCCGCGCGAGGGTTTAAATCAAGAAGGTTTAAATAACCACCACGTCGTAGAACCGGTATCGTCCACGTTGTATCAAGTAGTTCCGGTAACACTGATAAACAATGACAAGTCCGTCGCGACACATGCCTTTTTAGATACGGGATCATCGCTTACCTTGTTAGATTCAGATGTGGCGGACTCACTGTCATTACAGGGAGAAAAGAGACCGCTTCAATTAATCTGGACACAAGAACAGCAGTCCAATCATGAGGACAGCCAAAGCGTACAAGTGAGAATCAAGGGGGTGACCAAGAAAGGGTACACCTTGAAGGGTGTCAGAACTGTTAAGAATCTGATGTTACCAACTCAAACGTTTAATTACTCGGAATTAAGCAAGCAATATCCACACCTAAAGAATCTTCCAATTAAAAACCTACAAGGAGTAAGGCCTTCCATGATTATCGGCGTTGAGCATAATCATCTGCTATTAGGGTTAAAGCACAAGGTCGGCAAACCAGGGGAACCTATTGCCTCGCTTGCCCGTCTTGGCTGGATAATTCATGGAAAACCGCTTAACGAAGTCGGTACACACTTTTCACTGATGGTTCAGGAAATGGATGAATTACGTAAAATGATGTCCGATTATTTTTCAATAAAAGATTTCGGGGTTAAGCCAGTAGCGCAGTTACCCGAATCATTTGAAGAAAAAAGAGCTAAAGAGGTTTTAGAAAAAACCCTAAAGTTTAAAAATGGAAGATACGAAGTTGGACTTTTGTGGAAAAAAGATACGCATAAATTTCCGAACAGTCTCGACAATGCTATGTCAAGGTTGATTGGCATTAAAAAGAAACTAAATAGGGAACCGGAGCTAAAGGCATGGGCGATTAAGACATTCAACGAATATGTCGAAAAGGGTTACGCTAGAAAGCTTCAACCCTGGGAGGTAAACATAAAGCCATCCCATACATTTTACCTACCGCACTTCATCGTGGTAAATAAAAACAAAACACCTCCAAAACCAAGGCTCGTATTTGATGCGGCCGCTAAGGTAGGAGGGGAATCCCTTAACTCGGCCTTATTGGCAGGCCCAGACAGCACAACATCACTTTTCGGAATACTTGTGAGTTTTCGGGAAGGAAAGTTCGCCATCTGTGGAGACATCAAAGAAATGTTCCACCAGGTACAAATTAGAAAAGAAGACCAAGATGCGCAGCGTTTTTTTGTGGAGGGAATGCGAAGACCGCAAACCCGATACATACGTAATGCAAGTAATGACATTCGGTTCGACATGCTCACCATCATGTGCGCAAGCGGCAAAGAACAGCAATGCATTACGTTTAAAGGACAAATACCCTTTAGCGCTTTCGCCAATAGTGAATCAACACTATGTCGACGATTATAACGATAGTTTCAACTCTATCAAAACAGCTATTGACACAGTTAACCAAGTAATTAAAGCGCATGACGAAGGGGGGTTCTTTATCACGAAATTTTGCAGCAACGACAAAGGGCTGTTGAATACAATTCCGGAAGACAGAATCGATCCGGAAAACCTCAAGATTCTCGACGATAAAACGGACGAGTCAAACAAAATTTTGGGGATTTATTGGAACACCAACCAAGACACAATTGGGTTCCAAGTTAAGCTTGACAAACTTCCAAAAGAAGTGCTAGAAAACAAAAGGCTCCCTACAAAAAGGGAGGTCTTGTCCTTCGTGATGAGTTTTTTCGACCCACTGGGGTTAATTTCACACATAACGATTCAAGGAAAAATGTAAATGCAAGAATTGCATAAAGAAACGAGAGATTGGGATCGATCGATCTCGGAAAAACTAAATGACATGTGGAATGATTGGTTAAGGGGAATCGATCGTACAAAGGACATTCATATTCCCAGATGGGTATTGAATTGTCCAACAACAGAATTGGAGTTACACGTTTTCGTGGACGCCTCG
Source organism: Anopheles merus (assembly GCF_017562075.2). NCBI lineage: Eukaryota > Metazoa > Arthropoda > Insecta > Diptera > Culicidae > Anopheles > Anopheles merus. The sequence goes on along the minus strand of NC_054082.1, from coordinate 61,345,135 downwards.
GATAAGGCGTTCGCGGCGGTAATTTACGTCAGGAGTACGCCGAAAGGCGTCCCGCACGTACAATTTCGCGGGTAAGGCGCGAGTAGCCCCAATTAAAGGACTGTCAATTCCGCGCATGGAATTACAAGCGGCCTTGCTGGGCGTTAGGTTGCTGAAATCAGTAACTAACGAGATGCGAGCTCCCGTGAAAAACACCACCTTTTGGTCTGATTCAAAAACCGTATTGGCTTGGATAAACTCATCCCACCGAAAATACAAACAATTCGTAGCTCACCGCATTGGTGAGATATTGGACACTACCACAACGGATCAATGGCGTTGGGTACCCTCTAACTCTAATCCGGCTGATGAAGCAACGAAAAACATTTGTGGATCATCAAAATGGGTGACGGTCCGCCATTCTTACAATTAAAGGAAAACGAATGGCCACAAAACATATCGTCAGACTCAAAAGAGGAAGAAGTGCATTACTTGAACGTGCATGAAGCTAAAACAGATTACATTCAAGAACATAAATTCTCCAACTGGTGGAAACTACTGTTTAGAATTTCGACAGTAATGAAAATTGTCGATTTCGGTCTGAACAAAAAATCCTTCTCGAAAACTTACACGATGAAGGACAGAGTCAGAGCTGAAAATATACTCTATCGAAAGGCTCAGGCCGACATTTATCCGGATGAGATTAAAGATATCTCAACCAATGGAGAATTAACAACAACCGGTCCACTCTCAAAACTAACACCGTTTCTAGACAAAAACAGGGTTATGAGGTTCAGAAGCAGGTTGGAACATGCGAAAGAAGTTCCACCAGAAATCAAAATACCAATTATTTTACCTCGCGATCATCACATAACACATCTAAAAATACAATGGTACCACGAGGTGTACAAGTATCAATCAGACAAAATCGTTCTAGCTGCCTTACAACAAAAATATTTTATTCCCAAATTAAATACAACCTTCCGTTACGTGAAGGCTAGATGTCAGCAATGTAAAAATGCAGCGGCAAGGCCAATACCTCCGATAATGGCATCGCTTCCAGAATGCCGGACGGAGGCGTACGTTTACCCCTTTACACATACAGGTGTAGACTATTTTGGACCCTTCGAAGTGGCGGTAAAAAGGTCAATCGAAAAACGATGGGGCGTAATATTTACATGCATGACCACAAGAGCATCTCACATAGAACTGGCCGAAAACATGAGCACTGATTCGTTTTTCATGTGCTTTCTTAACTTCCAAAGTAGAAGAGGAGCGGTGTCGCACATGTACAGCGACAACGGCACAAATTTTGTTGGGGTAAATAATGAATTAAAACAATTAATTAATCAGGTTGATTCTCGTATGGAATCGGGCGAAGCGATGAAGCTGAATATTGAATGGCATTTTAACCCACCAATAGCACCGCACTTCGGCGGAGCTTGAGAACGTTTAATACGTATTGTAAAGTCGAATTTGAAAGCAATGATAGATTGCCGTAAAAATCGATCACCGACAATCGAAGTACTGCGAAGCGCCTTAATACAGGCTGAATTTATCTTAAATTGCAGACCATTAACGCATATTCCACTCAACGAGGAATATGATGAACCTCTGACACCATTTCACATTCTGATAGGGAGAGCGGGAAATTATTCAATTCCAACTGACTTCCCTACCATACAATTCGAGAGGAAGCACTATAGGCTAGCGCTACACTACAGCAAGACCTTTTGGGAAAAATGGAAACGGGAATACTTGCCGTTGATCGCACAACGCCCAAAATGGAATAAATTCACAAAACCAATTGAGCTCGATGACATAGTGGTCATTCCTGATCCGAACATAGATAAAATTGGATCATGGCTAAAGGGTAGAATTATCGAAACATACCCGGGCAAGGAGCGTTGTTATTCATACACATTGAAAGAATTCACACCGAGTGAATGCAGGGGAGCACAAGAGTTAGGGGAAGTCTCTTTAACAATTGATTACAAGATTAGGGAACTTAAACGTAATTACACCACAAGAGGGCAAGCGCTCGTCATCGGCAGCATCAAGGGATCATCGTGCGTCGGCGGAGTGTACCGTACAGCAGATTACACATGGGAAAACGCGTTGGTATACTATGAATACGAAATTAGCATGCACGACTACACCACCACAGCTAACCTCGAAGACGAACAGGTAATACTTCGAGACGGGATTGTGTGCAACTACAAACTCGGCTGGTGTTTAGACGCAGACTCCGGTTACCTTACCTGGGAGGTGGACTTAAACAGACAAAGCGAAAAAACCAACTTTGAGGTTATTTATGAAGGTATCGTCAACAAAACGTACGACAATGACGACATAACAAACCGCCAAAAGGCAGTTTACACAGTATTATCCAAAGACCAAATGTTTTCCATCCGAGCACGCCAAAAAGCCAAGATATGCGGTTTTGATAGCTACGAAACCGACCACCCAAAAATATTTATACTCGAGTTCGACGGGTATAAATCACCATTTACTAGAAAAAACAAAAAATGGTCAGAATTTAGACTTATTCACTTATTTCAATTCTAAAATAACGCTTGTTGAAAGCTACCTTGGCCAAAAATTGAACGACGTTTACGCAACTGTAATGACCGAAATGTGCAAAATCGATAAGGCACTCATGGAAACAAAACTGACCTTAGCTCGACTAAACCCAAGCGAATTCGTTTCTACGCTAGTTAAACGATCTGGCTATACCGCAGTAGTAGCAGCAGAAGCATTATACGTGCTAGAATGCAAACCGGTTTACGTCACTTATGAAAAAAGAGAAGATTGCTATCAAGAAGTACCAGTAAACTACAACAACAAATCCATGTTTATGGCTCCAGTTACAAGAATACTCCAAAACCGGGGTAATCAAATAGCTTGCACATCGCTGTTACCCGCAAAATTCCTAATGAGTGGAAGATGGTATAACATTGATCATGGTATCAGGGAAACCACCGCGCTGCAACAAATAAACACAGACATCGTCACAACATGGTCCTATACACCACTACCGAGCCTAATGGAAAGTGGTGTGTACGTATTGAAAGTCTCAAGAAAATGAAGGAAATGGTGTACGAACAAGGGGACAGAAAAATAGCGACTTCAGTATTATACAAAATGATAGCAGGTCAACATCCAAATCTTCAAGGGTTTAGATTCGAATCGCTTATATCTGAAAAGGTCGTAAACGAAGCATTTAACAAATATTGGAAAAAACTCATAAATTGGTCTACGTGGCTAGGAAATGTAACATCAACAGCGCTGGGTATTTACATAATAGCAAAAGCGCTAAAATTCATTATGGACACCATAATACACGGCAGAATATTATTTGTTTATTTGTTTATTTGTAAATGTTAAGTGATTGGCCATCATTGGCCTTATCACTGATCTTATAAACTAAACTTATAATAACATAAAGCATCACGGTACAATGTAACATCGGCACAAAATAAATAACACAGAGTATCACAGCAAGAAAAACAGGTTAACTTAGGGAATTAGTAGTTAAACACTATTGGACAATTAGAACGGTGAAACGACATGGACAAACATTTATCAACAGAAATTTGTAGGTCGTTGTTCAGACACCAGTCAGAAAAAGAGTCGATCGATGCTTGCAGGACAAGACAATCACCAAAACACCTCACAGGAAAAAAAAGTCTAAGATCGTCCGCATACAATAAACATTCAGATTCCCTTACTACAGTAGTAACGTCATTGAAAAATAGAGAAAACAGCAAAGGTCCAAGGTTACTACCCTGTGGCACGCCTGAACAACTCACGAATTCCCTAGATGTCATACATTCAACTTTCACGCGATATCGACTATTGGTGAGATAAGATTCGAACCACTCAACTAAAGGGGTAGAGAATCCAAGACGAGCAAGCTTCGCCAACAGCAAGCGATGATTCACCCGATCAAAGGCAGCCTTAAGGTCGGTATAGATGACATCCATCTGGGCTCCCGAAGCGAATGCAGCATGGCAGTGAGATACAAACTCCACCAAATTAGTGGTCACACTGCGGCGAGGGAAGAACCCGTGTTGGCGTGTTGATATCAGCGAGCGGCAACAGTTCAAGAGCGAGTTCTGGACGACGACTTCAAAAACCTTAGCACCTGCAGGCAAAGTAGTAATACCACGGTAGTTTTCCACTAAGCTCTTATCCCCCTTTTTATGCACAGGAAACATGTAGGACGATTTCCATGCTCCTGGAAACATACGCTGATTGAGCGAGAGTGTGAAGATACGAGCCAGAGGTCCGGCCAAAACTTCGCTACATTTGGCAAGAACTGCGGTCGGAAAACCATCAGGTCCAGGGTTGTAGGATGGTTTGACCTGCTTGAGCGCCTTTAGCACAGAATCTCTGGAGATGTTTATGTCACGCACATTAACATCGACAGCGTCGGAGGGCACGTTGTTGAGAGCAGCATCCAATGAGAAGCCAGGAGCTTCAGTGGTAAACGAACTCATGAAACGATCGGCAAATAAATTGCAGGTTTCCTCTTTGGTACACGAAGTTGTTCCATTAAAGGAAACTATAGCTGGCAAGGAGCTGTTTTTCCGTTTTGTGTCGACATACCTCCAAAATTTTTTCGGTTTTCTTCTTAAGCTGAACTGTATACGAATCAAAAAACGAGAGTGTAGTTGTCTATTATAGCTTCTATATACATTGTGTGCTGCGATGAACCGCAATCTCGATTGTTGTGTTCCACTGTTTTGGTAAAACCGATAGCAGGAAGATTTGTTTCGTTTTAAACGGCGTAATTGAGCATTACCCCACGGTGGACCCTGTCGTGGGCGTTTTATAGGGCAGCAGGCAGATAAATGTACCGTAAATTTCCGATTGAACATATCGAGTGCATGGTTTACGTCCGGGTTTCCATCAAGGAATGACCAGTCAGAGGATTGCAGTAGATCATTTAGAATCAAGAAGTTTGTGCGACTGTAGTCGAGCATGCCTGATTCTTGATGTGATGTTGTGTGATGTTCTGCTTTGGCTAAGCCGTTCGGCAGGCATAGCTCTATAGGCGGATGATAGCCATCAATAGCAACTATGGGGAAGGGTGTTATTGCCGGTGAAGAGCATTGTTGCAGGGTATCGTCGCATACAAAGATCAAATCGAGGTAGTTATTCGACGCATTATGAATTTTGTTAATCTGGTATAGTCCGTTGCTATTCATACAATCAAGAAGAAGGCGACAGTTGTCCGTGATCCTCGAGCATTCGTAGTCAACTTGGAGCATAAGTGGATTTGTTTCATCGGGTATCCAATTCAGGTTTGACAAATTGAAGTCCCCGAATAACAAACACATTTCATTAGCTTTACACGCTACGTCGTCAATAGTTGAACAGATTGTGTGAATAACCGACGTGTTATTTGTCATGTCAGGAGGAACATACATTGCGCCGATAACATACGTTTTCTTAATGCTGTAAATCTTTAACCAAAGTTGCTCGACAGTGTCTGATGTAGAACATAAGAGTACTCGCAAATGTGAGGCGACAGCTATGAGAACCCCACCACCTTTGGTTTTCCTACTATTTCTGTCATTACGGTCCTTTCTGAAGACGATATAATGGTCCGGAAACAACTGTGACGAGTTAATAGAGGAGTCCAACCATGTTTCAGTCAGGATAATGACGTCGTAATGAGTAGTAGAAACATAATCGAATACCTCATGACATTTAGTTTTAGTCCTCTTACATTTTGATATAAAAATAACAAATCGTCAGTATTATTTAAGGAGCCAACTCCTGCAGGAATGACATGACCGTCGTGCGTTTGTGTGAGTGTAGGATCTGTACTGTAGCAATAGTGCTGCTGAAGTTGCGTAGTGTTGGGTTCACGATCGTTAAGTAGCCTGCACGAGATGCCGTTACTACAGACTGCTTCAGTGGTGGTAAAGTTGTTTGTTGTTGGAGGAACAATCATCAGGTGAGTGCGTAAATTATCAACAAAAGTTGTTTCGGCGTTATTTGGCTCATATGCGGTGTACAGCTGATTAGCGAGCGTGCGAGTGTGCGTGATGTGTGTGAATTGTTTATCGGTGTTGATAATTAGTGGGTTTGCGGTGTGGGTGAAGTGCGTGGAGTGTGTGCTGAAAGTATTGTGTGATCCAACAGCTGTGGTGATCGAATATCCTGCGCTGTAGATAGGGTTGTGGGTGTTGAAAGTCTCATTGGCGGTAGACGAAAATTTGCACCTGGTTGTTGAGCTCGGTAGTCGACAAATTCACGCACCGATAGACCAAGCGGCCAAGTATCGGGGGAAAGAGCCCTTTCACGTTGAGTAAGAGGCACTAACACCTTAAATGATAGAAATGAGAGTGTTGCTGTGTTTGTGCCTTGTCGTATAAGGCAATATGCAGTGACATCCTCAATGGACAAAGCATGTTTGACCATTTGCACTATTTGGTCACTGGATGTATCTGGAGCGAGCCGGGAAATATACAATGCGCACTTCTGCACCGTAGACTGAGCGGGGACTATTTTGATCGGAAATGTAGTTGTATCTTTGTTTGTGCCTGTGATCATGGGTGGAGCTCGATTTTTGCGATACATATCATCGATCGGCTTATTATTTTGGTTCTGGTTGTTATTGTTTTGGGTGTTGATGGGTCTGGCGCCAAATGTAAACAAAGTACGGTTGTCAGTAGCGACTTCCGAGAACAAACGTTTTGACCGTGTTTAATCTCACTATTTCGGATAATTTATTTTCCGCGTTTCGGTGTAACGTTCAAACCATTAATATTTACCAGCAGTTATTCGTTGTGTAGCAAAATTGAAAGAGAGCTTTATTTACGACATTCACTGTTATTTATAAACTACTCGATCGAGCCGAACACTCGAAATTGAACGAAGAATGTTCGTGTTTCGTTAAGCACGATATGAAGTGACAGGGCCGTGCCTGAACATCCTCCCCCCCTTGACGAATGTCAACAATCCAAACAAAAACAATCAAAATAAACGGAAGTTATGTGCATGCGCTCTCGTCGGCCTCTGCCACAGGTAAGATACAAATTTTTGTTATCGGACGAGTTACGATACCTTTGATGTTTTCAGTGTTACTACCCGTGTCAGCTTGTCGTCTCCGGTGTGCACATGTACGATACGTGCGAGTGGCCAACGGGTTGGGGGGAGGAAATCGTCCTTCAGAATGACCAGTCTGCCAGGTAAGATGCTGTCGTTCCTCTTCGCCATGGTGTTATCACGTTGCATCTCTTGCAGGTATTCCGTCGTCCAGTGTTTCCAGAAGCGTTGCACCATTACTTGCCACTTCTGCAAGTCGCTGAGGGTGCAGGAACGAAGGTGGGTGTAGTCCGGCTCGGGGACAGCATGCATCGATGTGCCCACGAGGAAATGCGCTGGAGTAAGTGCCGATATATCGTTAGGGTCGTCTGACATAGGTAGGAGAGGCCGCGAGTTCATCGCCGCCTCAATCTGGTGTAGGACAGTTGTGTAGCCTTCGTAGGATAGTCGCGTGCTGCCTAACTGCCGAAAAAGGTGTCGCTTGGCGGTCTTCACAGCTGCTTCCCACAATCCGCCGAAGTGTGGTGCCTTGGGAGGGGTGAAGTGCCAATTGATGCCGCGGTTAGTGCAATCTGTCACAATTAGATGTAGCTGCTGTTCATCGCGAAACATTTCGAACAGCTCGTGAAGCTCCCTCGCCGCGCCTTCGAAGTTTTTCCCGTTGTCCGAGTGTATGTGTGCCGGTAAACCGCGTCGTGCTGTGAATCTGTGTAATGCAGCTAAAAAACCAGCAGTAGTTAGATCACTTACCAGCACCAAGTGTACGGCCTTAGTGGAAAAACAAACAAATACGCAGAGGTAGCATTTTCCCGGGGCGGCTCGTTTATGGGCTGGCTTCAGGTATAATGGACCGGCGTAATCCACTCCGGTAACACTAAAAGGCCGGCTGGGAGTGATGCGCTGCGCTGGAAGCTGTCCAAGTTGTTGCTGTTCAAGTGTCGGTCGCTGTCGAATGCACCGGAAACAATTCTGCACAATGTGCTTAACAAGATGCCTTCCATCTAACGGCCAAAACTCTTCGCGAATGCGAGATAAGAGCAGCCTTCCTCCTCCATGACGAAGCTCCTCGTGTTGATACTTTGCGATCAATTGCGCGAACGGATGTTTCTTGGGAAGCAAAACAGGGTGCTTCGCTTGGTAGGGAAGTTGAGATAGCCGTAAACGTCCCCCTACACGGATGATCCCTTGTTCGTCAAGGAATGGACTTAGTGCACGTAAAGGGGATTGCTTCATCACTTCGTTTCCCTTTTTGAGCTGACCGAGTTCAGCTGAAAATGCATCCTGCTGTGCTAGGCGGCTTAACACAGTGTTTGCTGCTTCCATGTACTCGGGTGTGACGATTAAAGGTGCGGGTGCTGTGCTGCTGTTCGCTGAGTGCGTGCATTTTCCTTAGCGTTACGTGTGAAGCGAATGCAGTATGATACGATACGCAGCAATCGCTTGTAGCTAGAACACAACGCAAACCAAGGGTGATTAGTGGTTGTGTGTACAACGGCAGCACTCACCTGGCGAATCTCTAGATTCGTTTCGTTGGCTGGTTCTGGGCTAGAGTTGGGCCAGATGGAGGCGGGCAAAGATAGCCAATCCGGACCGAAGCTCCACAGTTTGCTTTTCAGGAAATCAGCGGCTGACGTGCCTCGTGAAACCAGATCAGCAGGATTAGACGCGCCGGGTACATGTCTCCACTGCCGCGGGTGTGAGTAATGCTGCACTTCAGATACCCGGTTAGCCACAAACGTTGCCCATGTGTTGGGGGTGGCGCTGATCCAGTTTAAGGTGATGGTGGAATCCGACCAAAAGAAAGATTCTGCAACGTTGATCCCCATCGCCTTCTTTACCCGGTGATGCAAGTGTGCTCCTAATACAGCAGCGCATAGTTCAAGCCGGGCAGTGTGACGCGCTTGAGCGGTGCCACACGTGATTTGGAAGAAAGCAACGTTATGCGTATCTGCCCACTTTCGCCTTCACAACGCGCATAAATGCAGGCTCCATATGCTGCTTCCGATGCATCACAGAAGGTATGTAGCTGAATACGCGCACCAGGTAGAAGCGCATAACGACTAACCTTGAATTCAGAGATGAGCTGCCAATCCTGTTGTATTGCTTTCCATTTCTTACAGATAGTATCTGGAACATACTCGTCCCAACCAGCTTTCTGCAACCATAATTCCTGCATCATCATCTTGGCCCGAATGACAATCGGGGAGATCAGGCCCAGCGGATCGAACATGCGAGCTACGTTAGATAGAATGGATCGCTTTGTCGGAATGGACACATCACTGGATATTGCGGATTCGAAAGATAAAACGTCATGCTCTGGCTCCCATGAAACACCAAGAGCCTTTACCGTCTCGTGTGGTAAGAATTGCCGCGCTGACTGTGTGCCGATTTGATCCGCATTTAAACCGGCGAGCACCTCGAGCTGATTGGATGTCCACTTTCGCAGCTCGAAGCCGCCTTTGGCGAGCAATTGAGAAAGCTCGATTCGTAACTGGCGAGCATTTTCGATGGAATCAGCACCACCGATGAAATCGTCAACGTAGAAATTAGTTTTCAAAGCAGCTGAAGCATTGGGACAAGAGTCGCCCTCATCGTTTGCAAGCTGCAGCAATGTTCTGGTTGCTAAGAATGATGAGGGGGCTAAGCCATAGGTAACTGTATTCAGCTCAAAATATTCGATTGGCGAGTGAGGCGAAAATCGAAAGCAAATGCGTACAAATTTCCGGTCGTTAGGATGAAGCAATACTTGTCGATACATTTTCGCAATATCTCCAACAACGGCTACTTTATATGTGCGGAAGCGCAAAATTATGTCGAGCAGATCGTCCTGCACGACAGGACCGACGCATAACGCATCGTTTAGCGAAAAGCCGGTGGACGTCTTAGCTGAACCATCAAATACCACGCGAACCTTTGTTGTGGAGCTAGCGGCTTTGAACACGGGATGGTGAGGCAGATAATACGCGCGTTCGTCGTCGGAGGGATTTCTTATGCGTGACATGTGCCCAAGCTCCAGATACTCACGCATAAAATCATGGTACGCCGCTTTTACCTTTTGATCGCGTTCTAACCTCCTTTCTAGCAAACTAAAACGCCTTAATGCTGCTGCCTTCGAAAGGCCAAGCTTATCATCGAAGTCTGCTTGTTTAGGTAAGCATACCAGATAACGACCAGCTTCATCTCGCTGTGTTGTATCCTTGTAAAATTGCTCACATTTGCGATCCTCAGGAGAAAAGCCATCGTTAACCTGTAGTTCTTCTACTTTCCAGAAACGCTCAATTGATTCTTCTAGTGAAACCATGCACACCACGGATGAAGTATGAAAAGTATTGGATGTTGCTGGCTGAGAGGTAGATGCGGATCCACTCACGACCCAGCCGAATACGCTCTCCATCAGGACTGGGAGATTTGATGACATTTTATATTGCGCCCCGCTTACAAAGAACGTGTGATAGTGCCGGGCACCGAGAATAATGTCGATCGGTGCCGACTTCTCGAAATGGGGGTCGGCGAACATAATATGTGGCGGTAATTTCCAGCCACTGGTGGACACATCATGTGCGGGCAAATCAGCAATAAGCTTCTCGACTATCAAAAACTCAACATTAATTGCATAAGGGCTCGTTCTGGAAGATACCGTGGTGCGCATCGATTTCCGCACCGGGGTGGCCGATTGACCAGCACCAATCAGTGTGATGTCGACCGTGCCCGATTTGATACCTAGCCGATTAGCAAAACGGCTACTCATCAAATCTGGCTGGGAGGCACTATCTAAAAGTGCGCGTGCAGGATGCATTATGCCATGCGCATCAACAATATTTACCAGTGCAGTTTGAAGCAGAACTTGTTCCGTAGTTTGCCTCAATGCTGCTGCATAAGTGCGTTGCGTGTTTGCCGTGTGATCGTCTGTGTTGTGTGTGTTGTGTACGGAAGCATTTTGCGCAGCTGACGTGTTCGCAGTGGAAAATGTGCCGTAATTTTGTGAAGAGTGTAAAAGCGAGTGGTGTGTTGAATTGCAGTGTCTGCACTTGTATTGCGATGAGCAATCACGCACACGGTGATTGTCGCGCAAACAATTCAAGCACAATTTCAGTGTCATTGTGTTTCGGTACCGTTCCTCCGGTGACATTTGCATGAAACGCGGGCATTTCGATAAGTTGTGATCGGAGTGGCATAAAGGGCATGTGCGTGTGTCGTGTGATGTTGACGGAAAGCTTGCTAAGCGCATCGGCGGAGCATGTTTATGTGCATAGTGCGTTTGGTTCACGGTAGAGGGAGCTTCGGTAATGTTTACCTGTAAGGTTTCCAACACTCGCATACGGCGCTGTAAAAATGCGATTAATCCTTCGTAACTAGGATTTTGGCTAGTTGAGGCATTTTCCTCCCAATCTCTTAATGTGGAGGTAGGCAATTTTGTGCACATTAAGTGTTCTAACAAGCAGCTCCATGCCTCCGTTTTTTCGCCTAGATGATTGAGAGTTTTCTTGTGACGCTCGAACTCGTCCACAAGATGGTGAAGGGTTGATGCACTCTCCTTCTTAACAGTGGCCATACCAAAAAGTGCTTGAAGATGCCGTTTCTTTAATAAATACTCATTCGAGTATCTTTCGGTGAGCATTTGCCATGCTAGCTCGTAATTGGCTGCGCTAATCGTGATTGCTTCGATCACCTTTGCAGCCTCGCCTTTCACGGAAGCTCGTAAATAATGAAACTTTTGTATCGGTGGTAGTTCCATATTTTCGTGAATTAATCCCTCAAAAGTGTCCCTATACGTGAGCCATTGCATGTAATCACCATCGAACTCAGGAAGTGAGATGGTGGGAAGCTTTATACCTGCCAACGGGTTGGTGTTTGGCGTTGTGCTTGCGGATCGCGGAACGTGCACCCGTTTAGCCTTCAAATGGGCTTCAAGGCGTATCAAACGCGAGCCGAAATCGTCTCGTAACGCGGCATTGTGACTTATCACTTCCTCGGTGGCCGCTGCATCTTCCAATTTGGCCTGAATTGCTTCCAAATCAACGGAAAGCTTCTGGACCCTTGCAATGCGAATATTGATTTCGATTGCATCCCGTTCCGGGTCAAATTCGGCCAAAAACTTTTCGTGCTTAGCCAATACTGCTAGTAAAACTGTCCTTCTGGACGACAAAACGTTTATCGGAGCAGTCATAGTGCGGTTTGACAAAAAACGCTAAATTTCGCGAACACAGTGAACTTGGTCGATTGTGAGGCGACTAAAGCACAGTTACACGCGCGCAAACAGTGATTATCGCGAGAATAATTAAGATTTAGAAAACCAGATTCGTCTTAATCCTGGTCACGGCACCAATGTTTAATCTCACTATTTCGGATAATTTATTTTCCGCGTTTCGGTGTAACGTTCAATCCATTGATATTTACCAGCAGTTATTCGTTGTGTAGCAAAATTGAAAGAGAGCTTTATTTACGACATTCACTGTTATTTATAAACTACTCGATCGAGCCAAACACTCGAAATTGAACGAAGAATGTTCGTGTTTCGTTAAGCACGATATGAAGTGACAGGGCCGTGCCTGAACAGACCGATTTATGCGACGAATTTTTGCGGGAGGGTGACTGCTACGTGGAGTTTTTAGATCAAGTTGGCTCATCCGTGCAAACCCAGTTTTGATTTCGTTAGTCAATGGCTCCATAACGGTCTTGATGCTTTCGGCTACTGTTGTAATTGCCGCCTGGAAGCCAGATTGCATGGCTGCGTCTTTTACGAACTTGGTGCGCGGATTCATAAATACGTTGTTGCAGCCAATACAGCACCAGTGTAATTGTTTATATTCCGCAATGCGCAGGAACAGATCAGCAGGAACCGAAGTGCAGCGCTGGTGAAATGGAGAGTCGCACAGGCAGCAGCTGATAGATGCCTCCACAATTTCCATAGTGCAGGCGTTGCAAATACGGGCCATTATACGGGAGCGGTGCAGGTTTTCGTTGCAGCAACAAGAGCGATGGCGGTTAGGACGCGCGAACTCAGATGCGATCCGAAAAACGAAATTTACGCGAATTTTTTGGTCAGCAGAGATAAACGCACTATTGAACGATAATGGAACGGTGTTCTAAAATACTGTGATTATACAGAAACCGGAAAATAGTGTGATAAACAGCGCGATTTTCAAGAAAATATACAGAAGGAAATGCGAATGCGACTTTTACGTTAAACGTCAAACTCTCTTTTTTTTCGATTATTCGAAATATATGGCTATGGTTGGCAGCTGCTAGCAGCCTTCTGGGATTCATTAACCAACTTTCTATCGCACCGCAGCCACAATAGGCAACAAACGTATGTCAACGACGAAGGACGCAACAATTTAACCAGCGATCGTCAACATCACAATCGAGCTGCATCGGAGAATCAACCAACGTACGGTTGGCGCGCCGCTCACCCAAACCAAATAGAATGTAGAAGCAACCAAACTGCAGCCAGAGAAGAACTAACGCCCGAAGAACCAAACGCCGTAAATACCACGCAAACATCACACGTCATCGCGCAAAGCATCACACCAGCGCAACGAAACCTCTTTGAACTGATGAAATTAAACTCTAGGTGAGCGATATATAGAGCAGATTAGAACACACATTACCCGATTAACAATAATGTCTCCACGATGTACTACCAGTCGCGTGAATCTGGTAAAACTAGCAGTTTTACGAGGGGCGGAATGTTGAGAACGCGACAATCCAGAGTTTTTATATTTCCTTCTAACCATAAAATAGACTAAAATACGGTAGTTTAAAAGTACTCGAGAACAGACGTACCGTCAAGGAGACAAACATAATGTTATCCTAAACCCTTCAAGTAGGGCCATCTGGTTTTTGACTTGCATTTTTTAGCAGTCCATTACTTCAATTCATTTCGAACCTATAACGGTTAACTTAGGATTACAGCATGCATGTGTGCCAAGCTAGACCAATTCCTTAGAAGCGTAGAAAAAATCTACATCCATTTTTCTCACGACCGTAAAATTGTTAAACCTAAATCACTCAAACGTAGATGCGTTAATAACATTAACCAGATCATGAATTCGAAAGTAATAAGTTCAAGTATTTGTCAATGATGCAATACATCCGGAACATGCACCACAGAATTCAAGTGTTAGGTACAGTCACGCCAAAAAGGGAAAACCACAACGCCTGCAATCAATGCAACAATTTGTTCTCACCAGAGAAAGCAATAAAAAAAGGGATCACATTTCCTTCAGGATAATGCTTGACATAAAACAGAACCAGAAAACCTCTCAGAAGAATGCGTAGGCGTGGCGAAAAGGGAACAGGCTAGCGACACGAACATATGCGTAAAAGGAAGATAAAATAACCTTTCCACAATAGAAGAATAGTATATAAGAATTCATTTTGATTCTGAATAAACACTTGCTATTTAGATCTAAAAGAGAAAAGATCTGTGTGTCAGTGTCGGAAGTTCTTTTTTTCCTCGTCTTTAAAAGGTGGTACTGCCAGCGCGTTGGCAACGGACTCGATCTATCGTCTGATCGAGCCAAAAAAGGTTTTGTAAACGCCTCGAAGTTTTACAACACGCGAGAAAGAGATAGCGCTATGAAGAGAAAAAGCACGGACGACGGCTGACAGCGATTGGCCATCTGGCGCACCAACACAACTAAACCTTCGACAGCGTGCTCAGGCGAGGGGTATGAGGCGGAGCCAGGGACGGGTAGCTCGACGAGCTGCTTGACAAATTTGCCGTTGGAGAGAAAAGGAAGGCATGATGAAATTCTCCGAACGCCATGATTTCGCCTGTCGCTTTGCGCAGCGGGACCGATCTAGGAGGGGAATCCTGTAGCGACCAGAGTTCCATCTGGTGCATACATCTAGAACCACGACCAAAAATGTTCGATAGGCGAACTAGAGCGAGACAACTGGTGATAGCACGCTTCACCGCCTCGGTTATCCGGTGGCTTGTTACACCCATTCTCTTCTCCGGCAACTCTCGAACGAACAATAGTAATTTTTGCGTCTCTCCCGAACTCACCGTTCCGCGACTTAAAAGAAAAACGAAGAAACCGAACTCTATCAAAACGTAGTTCGCAAAGCGTGTTGCGTATATTCTTAAAAAATTAGGGACCACATTTGTGGCGCCCCTAAACCATTGTAGCTTATATGACAACAGTCAATTTGTTTTCTGCGGATGATTTGTGGCATTAAAATACGATCGCCTCTGAATATTAAATCGTTCTCGACTGATAGCTCATTCCGATAGCCAAAGTATATTTTAATGCTGTCAGGCACTTTATTTGCTTCATCAGGCCACCCTCTTTGTATATATTGTATTAGTAGTTGTAATGTTTGGTCTTTTTTAGTCTCTTCCTTTATTTCTTAAAGGCGATTATCCGTAATTTTTAAGTAGCGCTGCTGAGGTATATTCTCAATTTCTTCAAAAAAATTATAAATAATATTTAGTTTCTTATACTGATCCCATGATTCATCTTTTTCATCTGGGGCTCTTGATAACGCATCAGCGACAACATTTTCTTTTCCACTAACGAATTTGATGGACAGATTATAACGTTGGAGATTTAATAACATGCGTTGTAAACGGCGAGGAGCTGACAAAAGAGGTTTGTTGAATATATTGAGTAGTGGTTTGTGATCTGTTTTTATCGTTACTTTAGGATTGCCAATTAGAAGCTGATAAAACTTGATACAACCAAATAATATCGCTAATAGCTCCTTTTCGATTTGAGCATAGTTTCGTTCGGTTGGTGTTAGTGTTCTCGATGCATATCCAACGATAGCCTCTTCTTGATAGACTGCAACTCCTAAACCGAAACTACTTGCATTGCATTCAAGCACTTTGTAACATCATAACGGTTTTGTAACATCATAATATTTTAGAGTGTTCATGTCTCCAACCTGATTTTTTACTGTGTCAAACTCCTTGTAGCGGGCGTCTCGATCCCTATTTATAAACATAAGACACACACCACTATACTAGCATAAGGTTAGATGCCGAACGACGAAGGAGCACGAAGTAGGAAATAAAATATAGTTAGTAAGATCTCAACCACTAAACCATAAAGAGTTAGAGCATTACCAAATACGATCATCCGAAACCCATCGCGAAAGATAAACCTCCCAAATCCTTTTGCTCAATTTCTGTCCATTGCCATTGTTGATTGTTTGCAATTAATTTCCTCATATGCGTTAAATTGGTACTCAAATTAGGTATAAATCTACTCAAATAATTCACCATTGCTATGAATGTATGTACAGCCTTGCTGTTTAACGGCTTGGGGTAGTTTCTAATGGCAGATATTTTAGACTCATCTGGCTGCAATCCCATGTTTGTTAAAACATGACCATACAATTTGACAGAACTTTGACAAACTGATGACCCCGACGTGATTCGAACAGTGCAGTGCCGCGATAATATCCTAAAGCGTTCCTTTTCCGTTTTTTAATTGGAAAGTTAAACATGACTACCCCACCCGTCGAGTGCAAGGAAGAAGGACAGGAGATAGCGTCGTCAATTTCGCGAATGTGGTGCCCGCCGTTTGACGCAGAAGACGTGGAGACGTTGTTCGTTTGTCTCGAGGCTGCATTCTGCATGAACGCGGTTAAACTCGACAAGCACATGTTTAACGTGGTTATCGTAGCACTGGGTACCCAAGCCAAGCATTTTCATTCTGCCATTGCGAAGTGTAACACCGCAACGACGAGTGACAGATACCTTGTCATAAAAAAGGCGGTCATTGACCATTTTAAGCCTTCAGAGAGTGAAAGGCTAACCAGCTTGCTATCCGGTGTTTCTCTTGGCGATCAAAAACCGAGTCAACTTTTGTCGCAGATGCGCCGAATGGGTGGAGACAGGTGTTCCGACGCGGTCCTCTCCAACATTTGGCTTCGAGCCCTAACACCAACGGTTCGATCCATCATCACTGCGATTCCTTCCGCTTCTTTAGATGAACAAGCTGTGGTTGCCGACAAGATTATGGAAGTGCCGAATGGATTGCAAGGTTCGGCGTACCAATTAAAATCACCACTGACCGCGGGAGACAATTCGAAAGTGAACTTTTTAAAAAACTCTCACAAACACTAGGTATTGACCATCTAAAAACCACTCCTTATCATCCACAGGCTAACGGTCACATTGAGCGCGTACACCGGCAACTAAAAGCAGCACTAATGTGTCACAATCGAACCAGGTGGACAGAGATATTACCATTCGTGTTGTTAGGGATGCGATCAATTCTAAAAGAAGATTTAGGAGCAACCGTTGCCGAACTAACCTACGGTACTAGTTTACGACTACCAGGAGAGTTTTTTGATCACAGTAGGCAGATTACCAATGCAACGCCCGAATTAGTAAACAACCTGAGAACGATCATGCGTAAGTTACAACCCATACAAACTTCGGATCACAATACAAAGAAAGAGGCTTACGTGAATCGTGGATTAGCGTCGTGTACCCATGTATTTGTGCGGGTAGATAGTGTCAGGCCATCGTTAACACCACCGTACGACGGACCATATAGAGTAATAGCAAAGGACAAAAAAACCTACACACTTGAAGTAAAGGGAAAAAAAATCGACAATTTCTATATATCGTTTAAAGCCTGTTTATGTGAGCGCGACAAATCAAACGAGCGTACCAGATAACGTTTCATATCCT
Source organism: Anopheles merus (assembly GCF_017562075.2). Classification (NCBI taxonomy): domain Eukaryota; kingdom Metazoa; phylum Arthropoda; class Insecta; order Diptera; family Culicidae; genus Anopheles; species Anopheles merus. The sequence goes on along the minus strand of NC_054082.1, from coordinate 61,327,440 downwards.
CAGAAGGATACAGTAACCGACAGAAAACCGATACACCAAACGCGTTATGGTAGAAATATTTTCCGTCCACGGAAAATTTAAAGAAAGGGGGAAGTGATGTAGCGGGCGTCTCGATCCCTATTTATAAACATAAGACACACACCACTATACTAGCATAAGGTTAGATGCCGAACGACGAAGGAGCACGAAGTAGGAAATAAAATATAGTTAGTAAGATCTCAACCACTAAACCATAAAGAGTTAGAGCATTACCAAATACGATCATCCGAAACCCATCGCGAAAGATAAACCTCCCAAATCCTTTTGCTCAATTTCTGTCCATTGCCATTGTTGATTGTTTGCAATTAATTTCCTCATATGCGTTAAATTGGTACTCAAATTAGGTATAAATCTACTCAAATAATTCACCATTGCTATGAATGTATGTACAGCCTTGCTGTTTAACGGCTTGGGGTAATTTCTAATGGCAGATATTTTAGACTCATCTGGCTGCAATCTTATGTTTGTTAAAACATGACCATACAATTTGACAGAACTTTGACATAGATTTAATTTGTTTAGTTTTTCGTTGCGCTGCTCTAAACGGTCGAATAGCATTTTGAGACATGAATTATGGTTGGCAAGAGCTTCCTCTAATGTTTCTCCGGTTCCATATATTTATAAATCATCTGCTATGCATTCGACGTTTGGCAGACCGTCAATTACTTCCAATATTTTCATCAGAAATATTTCTGGGGCTGGTGCTATACCAAACCGAAGTCTTAGCCATCTGTATCTTCCAAACGGTGTCCAAAATGTTGTCAGTTTGCTACTGTGGTCATCTAATTCAACATGCCAAAAGCCTTTTCGAGCATCCTCAGTAGAAAACACCTTGGATTTTCCTAACTCCGGAAGTATTTATTCAAAAGTTGTAAATTGTAGATTGGGTCTCAAAAGTGCTTTGTTTAATGGTATAGGATCTAAACATACACGAATGTTCTTTTTAAAGGATCGCCTCTTTGAATGATCACTATGTTACTAACCCAGTCAGTGTGTCTTGTTTCTTTAGCTATTATGCCATCCTTTTCCAGTATGCTTAATTCATTTTTTAACTTATTTATCAAAGCTATCGGAATTCGTCGTGGCGGTTGAATGGATGGCGAGATTGAAGGATCAACTTCCAATGTTACTTTTACCTCGAATTTCCCATAGCCCTCGAATAATTCTTTGTAATTGTCTACAATTTTATAAGCTTTCATTCTATACGTGTTGATCAAACTTTCTGAATTCGTTGTGATGGGCTTTTGAATTGAAACAATATTGCAGAAATTTACCAATCCAAGTTCTCGGAAGCTCTAGCCGATAGTAGCGGGCGATGATTTCCTTCTACGACTTGAAATATTATTTTAAAACATTTTCCGTTTCGATGGCATGACATTTTCACTTCACCTAAAACGTTAATTGGGTATCCCCCAAAAGCTTGCAAACGAGTTTTAGATAATTGTATAGCTGTGTCTGATTTCCAAACATCAAAAAGTTGCTCTTTGCCAATTAAGCTGGTGTTAGCTCCAGTGTCTATTTCACAAATCATGTTCTTCCATTTTTTTATTATATTTTAAGAATAACTCAGTAGCCACACTACCACCGTTATTGGATTTATCTATTATTTTTTTACGTCCGTTAGTGATATATGCGAGAATGGACAATACACACACGAACATAAATACAGTTATAAACTTAACGGATGCTTTATTGCTCACTTGTGTATGCCGCGCTGCCCCGATGCGAAGTGTCCTCTGCTCTTCGCCCAGCAGCCGAACGATCCACCCCGACCGATCGCTCTCAGGCGCTCACGACTCGTCAACTGCAGTAAGAGCGGCTTACTGCAGAGAGAGCACGCGAGCAGCTGGCTGCATTCTTTCATCTAACAATTTTGCTTATTGTATATTCATGGCCATCTTCTGAAGCAGAGTCATCTGAGGTGGCTTCTTCTTTTACTTCTTTAATGCGGTGGAAGTTTTATCGACATACTTTTTCGAAATGATTTTTTCTGTTACAGTTGCAACATTTTTTGACAAATTTTTTGACGAATGTTCGGCCATTTATTTGATGTAGCGAGCTTGTATATGATCATTTCATCTAACAGTGTACCCGGTTTTGCAACCTTTGCCATTACCTTTAATCTCGTACAGTATTCATCTATAGATTCATGGCCTGATTGTTCCGCATTAAAGAAATCCAAGCGGTCCATCAAAATGTTTCTTTTTGGGACATTTTTTTCGTATTGCGCTAAGCGCTGCCTCTGGTGTCGCACGTTCCTCACTTGTTAGCTCAAAATAAAGAATTTCTTTTTTACATCTTCTCCAATGATGGATAGCAGAAAACTCACCTTTTGTTCTGCCTGACTTTCTGGCCACTTATCGATTCCCGTTGCTTGCGAATAATCTTTCCAGCTTTTCTAAAAAAATCTAAGTTTTCTTCTATGTCCCCCTCTAGCATCAGCGGTGACGGTGTTGGCACGGATGGAGCATGTAAAATTTCTCTACTTGTATCTACTCTAATTTTGGCTACTCATTTGTTTCATCATATGTCACAGCATTTTCGTCTGGGTTCCAAAAATAGAGCGAATTGCGTCGCATCCATTTTCTATAGTTGCCAGAGTTTTTCGATGGATAGGAAACAAAATGGCGTAGCGATGATCACAACTCAGCACTTATTTTTTTTTACCAATTAATCCTGTTTATGACGATATTGATGACGTCCTTCAACTTTTAGTTGACCAGCACTTCTGACACCATGTTTTATTTCTTGTTCACAAATAATTCCTTTTATTTATTTAGCTCAATAAAACAATCTAGTTCCTCAGTTAGCTGTCTCGAATCGAATTCCCGATGTCGTCGTTCAGTGTCCGGCGGCTTGGATGATGATCGAGGTATACGTACGGCGGGTGCGCCTGTACATCGGTGTATATAGTTTGGCAGGTGTGGAGAAATTTACTATCAATTTCTAGCACTGGGAATATCCATTGTTTTTTTTTGCTCCTTGCGCCTGTAATAAACATTGAGAATTCTTTTACAATTCTCGCACTTTTTCTGGAGAAATCCATTGATTTCCGCCAACCTCCGTTTTCAAACCATCTTACGATTCTCGCTCTTGTCCTGGAGAAATCCAATGATTTCCGCCAACCTCCTTTGCACAAACATGGAGAATTCTGAAACAATTCTTGCTCTATTTCTGGAGAAATCCATTGATTTCCGCCAACCTCCTTTGAGCAACCCTGGAGAATTCTAATGCAATTTTCGCACATTTCCTGGAAAACTATAAGTTTTCGCCACTTCATGTTGGTATAATGACGCTTTACCTAATGATGCTGCCCATTTCAACTTTCCACAATAGAATTATCACGTGTAGGGTTTAGGATAGACAAGGAAGTGATAGATAGAGAGAGATAGGACGAGCGTGAAAGATCATTCGAGATGACAGGAAATGCGAATATAAACGTCAGTCGTGTTGGATTAATCAACGGAAGAGCATGACACCGTGTGTTCCTTAATTTCTTGAATCCGAAAGGTTGCTTTAGAGGATGGTTGCTTGGCCAGATCACGACAATGGCGCAGTTGGACGAATCTACGCATGGTAAATATAAGGATTTGGTTGGTTATTGTGGGTATTGCGTATTTTCCAAAACAAGTGAGAATATGGATGAACGGGTGCGTATGTGTCAGTGACATAGTTTATATCAATGAAGAAGATACGCACACTAGCAAGTGTTGAACAATATAAACGATTTAGACGTTCCTGAAGGGGTCTGTTACAAAAAAAATAATAATAAAAAAAAATTAAAAAAAAAAATTAAAAAAATTAAAAAAGATACTTGAGGAACACGTTGTAAGTGATTAATGAGCATTAAATACAAGTAGTATTTACTATCATAGTAAAACAAGACATAAATTAGGAACAATGAACAAAATAAAACACAAAATAATAAATAATACTTCATAAATAAAATAATAAATTATTTCTTAACATGTTTATAAGAAATAAAATAAATAAAACGATATGTAAAATAAAACAAAATAAAATAAAATGAGTTAAATAATAAATTTATAAATAAATAAATCAATCAATAGTTAACTTATTATTAATAATTATAACATGCATAATTTTAACAATTAAATTAATAAAGGCATTTACATAATAATTTTCCTACTAAGTGCCTTATAGTGCTGACGCAAAATCTTACTTATAAACGGTTATACTTGTATGAATTGATGCAATAGACCACATGAAAGCACATTCCACCAGTAATCGATGTAACAAAAAAAAAAATGGAAATTAAATGTTGAGGCACATCCTTCAAGAGGACTGATGCAATAGACCATATTAAAGCACATTCCACCAGGAATCGATGTAACAAAAAAAAATGAAATGAATGTTAAGGCACACCCCTCCAGGGATCGAGCAATAGACCACATTAAAGCACATTCCACCAGGAATTGATGTTACACAAAAAAAAATGAAATTAAATGTTAAGGCACATCCTCCAAGAGGATCGATGCAATAGACCACATTAAAGCACATTCCACAGGAATCGATGTAAAAAAAAAAATAATAATATAATATAATAATAAATATTAATAAACGGAGATGAAGAGTTAAGGCATATCCTTCAAGAGGACCGATGCAATAGACCACATAAAGCACATTTACAGGAATTGATGTTGCACAAAAAAAATGAAATTAAATGTTATGGCACCTCCATGAGGATCGATGCAATAGACCACATTAAAGCACATTCCAACAAGAATCGATGCAAATTAAAAAAAAATTAAAAAAAATGTTGAACCACATTAATGCACATTTCAACGAAATCGATGAAACAGTGTTATAAGTGTTAAAGCATATCCTTCAATATAGGATTGATGCAATCGTAAATATTAAGACACATTCCAATAGGAATTAATAAAAAAAAATAAAAAAAAAAAAAATATATATATATATATATATATATATATATATATATATATATATATATATATATATATATATATATATATATATATATATATATATATATATATATTTTTTTTTTTATTTTATTTTTTTTTATAATTCTATGGAAGGTGTCTTAATATTTAGATGCATCAATCCTATATTGAAGGATATGCTTTAACACTTATAACACTGTTCATCGTTCGTTGAAATGTGCATTAATGTGGTTCAACATTTTTTTAATTTTTTTTTTAATTGCATCGATTCTTGTTGGAATGTGCTTTAATGTGGTCTATTGCATCGATCCTCATGGAGGATGTGCCAAAATAATTTCATTTTTTTTGTGCAACATCAATCCTGGTAGAATGTGCTTTAATGTGGTCTATTGCATCGGTCCTCGGGAAGGATATGCCTTAACTCTCATCTCCGTTTATTAATATATTATTATTTTTATATTATTTTTTTTTTTACATCGATCTGGTGGAATGTGCTTTAATGTGGTCTATTGCATCGATCCTCTTGGAGGATGTGCCTTAACATTTAATTTCATTTTTTTTGTGTAACATCAATTCCTGGTGGAAGTGCTTTAATGTGGTCTATTGCATCGATCCTCTTGGAGGGGTGCCTTAACATTCAATTTCATTTTTTTGTTACATCGATTCTGGTGGATGTGCTTTAATATGGTCTATTGACAATCAGTCCTCTTGAAGGATGTGCCTCAACATTTATTTCCATTTTTTTTTTGTTACATCGATTACTGGTGGAATGTGCTTTCATGTGGTCTATTGCATCAATTATACAAGTATGATCGTTTATAAGTAAGATTTGCGTCAGCACTATAAGGCACTAGTAGGAAATTATTATGTAAAGGCCTTTATTAATTTAATTGTTAAAAATTATGCATGTTATAAAATTATGCATAAAAAGTTAATTATTGATGATTTATTTATTTATAAATTTATATTTAACTCATTTTATTTTATTTGTTTTATTTTACATATCGTTTTATTTATTTTATTTCTTATAAACATGTTAAGAAAATAATTTATTATTTTATTATGAAGTATTATTTTTATGTGTTTTATTTGTTCATTGTTCCTAATTTAGTCGTTTTACTATGATAGTAAATAATACTTGTATTTAATGCTCATTAATCACTTACAACGTGTTCCTCAAGTATCTTTTTTAATTTTTTTTATTTTTTTTTAATTTTTTTTTATTATTTTTTTTTTGTAACAGACCCCTTCAGGAACGTCTAAACGTTTTATATTGTTCAACACTTGCTAGTGTGCGTATCTTCTTCATTGATATAAACTATGTCATGACACATACGCACCCGTTCATCCATATTCTCACTTGTTTTGGAAAATACGCAAACCCACAATAACCCAACCAAATCTTATATTTACCATGCGTAGATTCGTCCAACTGCGCCATTTGTCGTGATATGGCCAAGCAACCATCCTCTAAAGCAACCTTTCGGATTCAAGAAATTAAGGAACACACGGTGTCATGCTCTTCCGTTGATTAATCCAACACGACTGACGTTTATTCGCATTTCCTGCATCTCGAATGATCTTTCACGCTCGTCCTATCTCTCTCTATCTATCACTTCCTTGTCTATCCTAAACCTACACGTGATAATTCTATGTGGAAAGTTGAAATGGGCAGCATCATTAGGTAAAGCGTCATTATACCAACATGAAGTGGCGAAAACTTATAGTTTTCCAGGAAATGTGCGAAAATTGCATTAGAATTCTCCAGGGTTGCTCAAAGGAGGTTGGCGGAAATCAATGGATTTCCAGAAATAGGCAAGAATTGTTTCAGAATTCTCATGTTTGTGCAAAGGAGGTTGGCGGAAATATGGATTTCTCCAGGACAAGAGCGAGAATCGTAAGATGGTTTGAAAACGGAGGTTGGCGGAAATCAATGGATTTCTCCAGAAAAAGTGCGAGAATTGTAAAAGAATCTCAATGTTATTACAGGCGCAAGGAGCAAAAAAAAACAATGGATATTCCCAGTGCTAGAAATTGATAGTAAATTTCTCCACACCTGCCAAACTATACACCGATGTACAGGCGCACCCGCCGTACGTATACCTCGATCATCATCCAAGCCGCCGGACACGAACGACGACATCGGGAATTCGATTCGAGACAGCTAACTGAGGAACTAGATGGTTTATTGAGCTAAATAAAATAAAAGGAATTATTTGTGAACAAGAAATAAAACATGGTGTCAGAAGTGCTGGTCAACTAAAAGTTGAAGGACGTCATCAATATCGTCATAAACAGGATTAATGGTAAAAAAAAAATAAGTGCTGAGTTGTGATCATCGCTACGCCATTTTGTTTCCTATCCATCGAAAAACTCTGGCAACTATAGAAAATGGATGCGACGCAATTCGCTCTATTTTTGGAAACCAGACGAAAATGCTGTGACATATGATAAACAAATGAGTAGCCAAAATTAGAGTGGTACAAGTAGAGAAATTTTACATGCTCCATCCGTGCCAACACCGTCACCGCTGATGCTAGAGGGGGACATAGAAGAAAACTTAGATTTTTTTTAGAAAAGCTGGAAAGATTATTCGCAAGCAACGGGAATCGATAAGTGGCCAGAAAGTCAGGCAGAACAAAAGGTGAGTTTTCTGCTATCCATCATTGGAGAAGATGTAAAAAAGAAATTCTTTAATTTTGAGCTAACAAGTGAGGAACGTGCGACACACCAGAGGCAGCGCTTAGCGCAATACGAAAAAATGTCCCAAAAAGAAACATTTTGATGGACCGCTTGGATTTCTTTATTGCGGAACAATCAGGTCAGGAATCTATAGATGAATACTGTACGAGATTAAAGGTAATGGCAAAGGTTGCAAAACCGGGTACACTGTTAGATGAAATGATCATATACAAGCTCGCTACATCAAATAAATGGCCCCGAACATTCGTCAAAAAATTTGTCAAAAAATGTTGCAACTGTAACAGAAAAAATCATTTCGAAAAAGTATGTCGATAAAACTTCCACCGCATTAAAGAAGTAAAGAAGAAGCCACCTCAGATGACTCTGCTCAGAAGATGGCCATGAATATACAATAAGCAAAATTGTTAGATGAAAGAATGCAGCCAGCTGCTCGCGTGCTCTCTCTGCAGTAAGCCGCTCTTACTGCAGTTGACGAGTCGTGAGCGCCTGAGAGCGATCGGTCGGGGTGGATCGTTCGGCTGCTGGGCGAAGAGCAGAGGACACTTCGCATCGGGGCAGCGCGGCATACACAAGTGAGCAATAAAGCATCCGTTAAGTTTATAACTGTATTTATGTTCGTGTGTGATTGTCCATTCTCGCATATATCACTAACGGACGTAAAAAAATAATAGATAAATCCAATAACGGTGGTAGTGTGGCTACTGAGTTATTCTTAAAATATAATAAAAAAATGGAAGAACATGATTTGTGAAATAGACACTGGAGCTAACACCAGCTTAATTGGCAAAGAGCAACTTTTGATGTTTGGAAATCAGACACAGCTATACAATTATCTAAACTCGTTTGCAAGCTTTGGGGGATACCCAATTAACTTTTAGGTGAAGTGAAAATGTCATGCCATCGAAACGGAAAATGTTTTAAAAAATATTTCAAGTCGTAGAAGGAAATCATCGCCCGCTACTATCGGCTAGAGCTTCCCGAGAACTTGGATTGGTAAATTTCTGCAATATTGTTTCAATTCAAAAGCCCATCACAAACGAATTCAGAAAGTTTGATCAACACGTATAGAATGAAAGCTTATAAAATTGTAGACAATTACAAAGAATTATTCGAGGGCTATGGGAAATTCGAGGTAAAGTAACATTGGAAGTTGATCCTTCAATCGCCATCCATTCAACCGCCACGACGAATTCCGATAGCTTTGATAAATAAGTTAAAAAATTATTAAGCATACTGGAAAAGGATGGCATAATAGCTAAAGAAAACAAGACACACTGACTGGGTTAGTAACATAGTGATCATTCAAAGAGGCGATCCTTTAAAAAGAACATTCGTGTATGTTTAGATCCTATACCATTAAACAAAGCACTTTTGAGACCCAATCTACAATTTACAACTTTTGAATAAATACTTCGGGAGTTAGGAAAATCCAAGGTGTTTTCTACTGAGGATGCTCGAAAAGGCTTTTGGCATGTTGAATTAGATGACCACAGTAGCAAACTGACAACATTTGGACACCGTTTGGAAGATACAGATGGCTAAGACTTCGGTTTGGTATAGCACCAGCCCAGAAATATTCTGATGAAAATATTGGAAGTAATTGACGGTCTGCCAAACGTCGAATGCATAGCAGATGATTTATAATATATGGAACCGGAGAAACATTAGAGGAAGCTCTTGCCAACCATAATTCATGTCTCAAATGCTATTCGACCGTTTAGAGCAGCGCAACGAAAAACTAAACAAATTAAATCTATGTCAAAGTTCTGTCAAATTGTATGGTCATGTTTTAACAAACATAAGATTGCAGCCAGATGAGTCTAAAATATCTGCCATTAGAAATTACCCCAAGCCGTTAAACAGCAAGGCTGTACATACATTCATAGCAATGGTGAATTATTTGAGTAGATTTATACCTAATTTGAGTACCAATTTAACGCATATGAGGAAATTAATTGCAAACAATCAACATGGCAATGGACAGAAATTGAGCAAAAGGATTTGGGAGGTTTATCTTTCGCGATGGGTTTCGGATGATCGTATTTGGTAATGCTCTAACTCTTTATGGTTTAGTGGTTGAGATCTTACTAACTATATTTTATTTCCTACTTCGTGCTCCTTCGTCGTTCGGCATCTAACCTTATGCTAGTATAGTGGGTGGTCTTATGTTTATAAATAGGGATCGAGACGCCCGCTACATCACTTCCCCCTTTCTTTAAATTTTCCGTGACGGAAAATATTTCTACCATAACGCGTTTGGTGTATCGGTTTCTGTCGGTTACTGTATCCTTCTGAGGATATGAAACGTTATCTGGTACGCTCGTTTGATTTGTCGCGCTCACATAAACAGGCTTTAAACGATATATAGAAATTGTCGATTTTTTCCCTTTTTCTTCAAGTGTAGGTTTTTTGTCCTTTGCTATTACTCTATATGGTCCGTCGTACGGTGGTGTTAACGATGGCCTGACACTATCTACCCGCACAAATACATGGGTACACGACGCTAATCCACGATTCACGTAAGCCTCTTTCTTTGTATTGTGATCCGAAGTTTGTATGGGTTGTAACTTACGCATGATCGTTCTCAGGTTGTTTACTAATTCGGGCGTTGCATTGGTAATCTGCCTACTGTGATCAAAAAACTCTCCTGGTAGTCGTAAACTAGTACCGTAGGTTAGTTCGGCAACGGTTGCTCCTAAATCTTCTTTTAGAATTGATCGCATCCCTAACAACACGAATGGTAATATCTCTGTCCACCTGGTTCGATTGTGACACATTAGTGCTGCTTTTAGTTGCCGGTGTACGCGCTCAATGTGACCGTTAGCCTGTGGATGATAAGGAGTGGTTTTTAGATGGTCAATACCTAGTGTTTGTGAGAGTTTTTAAAAAAGTTCACTTTCGAATTGTCTCCCGCGGTCAGTGGTGATTTTAATTGGTACGCCGAACCTTGCAATCCATTCGGCACTTCCATAATCTTGTCGGCAACCACAGCTTGTTCATCTAAAGAAGCGGAAGGAATCGCAGTGATGATGGATCGAACCGTTGGTGTTAGGGCTCGAAGCCAAATGTTGGAGAGGACCGCGTCGGAACACCTGTCTCCACCCATTCGGCGCATCTGCGACAAAAGTTGACTCGGTTTTTGATCGCCAAGAGAAACACCGGATAGCAAGCTGGTTAGCCTTTCACTCTCTGAAGGCTTAAAATGGTCAATGACCGCCTTTTTTATGACAAGGTATCTGTCACTCGTCGTTGCGGTGTTACACTTCGCAATGGCAGAATGAAAATGCTTGGCTTGGGTACCCAGTGCTACGATAACCACGTTAAACATGTGCTTGTCGAGTTTAACCGCGTTCATGCAGAATGCAGCCTCGAGACAAACGAACAACGTCTTCTGCGTCAAACGGCGGGCACCACATTCGCGAAATTGACGACGCTATCTCCTGTCCTTCTTCCTTGCACTCGACGGGTGGGGTAGTCATGTTTAACTTTCCAATTAAAAAACGGAAAAGGAACGCTTTAGGATATTATCGCGGCACTGCACTGTTCGAATCACGTCGGGGTCACCAGTTTGTCAAAGTTCTGTCAAATTGTATGGTCATGTTTTAACAAACATGGGATTGCAGCCAGATGAGTCTAAAATATCTGCCATTAGAAACTACCCCAAGCCGTTAAACAGCAAGGCTGTACATACATTCATAGCAATGGTGAATTATTTGAGTAGATTTATACCTAATTTGAGTACCAATTTAACGCATATGAGGAAATTAATTGCAAACAATCAACAATGGCAATGGACAGAAATTGAGCAAAAGGATTTGGGAGGTTTATCTTTCGCGATGGGTTTCGGATGATCGTATTTGGTAATGCTCTAACTCTTTATGGTTTAGTGGTTGAGATCTTACTAACTATATTTTATTTCCTACTTCGTGCTCCTTCGTCGTTCGGCATCTAACCTTATGCTAGTATAGTGGTGTGTGTCTTATGTTTATAAATAGGGATCGAGACGCCCGCTACAAGGAGTTTGACACAGTAAAAAATCAGGTTGGAGACATCAGCACTCTAAAATATTATGATGTTACAAAACCGTTATGATGTTACAAAGTGCTTGAATGCAATGCAAGTAGTTTCGGTTTAGGAGTTGCAGTCTATCAAGAAGAGGCTATCGTTGGATATGCATCGAGAACACTAACACCAACCGAACGAAACTATGCTCAAATCGAAAAGGAGCTATTAGCGATATTATTTGGTTGTATCAAGTTTTATCAGCTTCTAATTGGCAATCCTAAAGTAACGATAAAAACAGATCACAAACCACTACTCAATATATTCAACAAACCTCTTTTGTCAGCTCCTCGCCGTTTACAACGCATGTTATTAAATCTCCAACGTTATAATCTGTCCATCAAATTCGTTAGTGGAAAAGAAAATGTTGTCGCTGATGCGTTATCAAGAGCCCCAGATGAAAAAGATGAATCATGGGATCAGTATAAGAAACTAAATATTATTTATAATTTTTTTGAAGAAATTGAGAATATACCTCAGCAGCGCTACTTAAAAATTACGGATGATCGCCTTTAAGAAATAAAGGAAGAGACTAAAAAAGACCAAACATTACAACTACTAATACAATATATACAAGAGGGTGGCCTGATGAAGCAAATAAAGTGCCTGACAGCATTAAAATATACTTTGGCTATCGGAATGAGCTATCAGTCGAGAACGATTTAATATTCAGAGGCGATCGTATTTTAATGCCACAAATCATCCGCAGAAAACAAATTGACTGTTGTCATATAAGCTACAATGGTTTAGGGGCGCCACAAATGTGGTCCCTAATTTTTTAAGAATATACGCAACACGCTTTGCGAACTACGTTTTGATAGAGTTCGGTTTATTCGTTTTTCTTTTAAGTCGCGGAACGGTGAGTTCGGGAGAGACGCAAAATTACTATTGTTCGTTCGAGAGTTGCCGGAGAAGAGAATGGGTGTAACAAGCCACCGGATAACCGAGGCGGTGAAGCGTGCTATCACCAGTTGTCTCGCTCTAGTTCGCCTATCGAACATTTTTGGTCGTGGTTCTAGATGTATGCACCAGATGGAACTCTGGTCGCTACAGGATTCCCCTCCTAGATCGGTCCCGCTGCGCAAAGCGACAGGCGAAATCATGGCGTTCGGAGAATTTCATCATGCCTTCCTTTTCTCTCCAACGGCAAATTGTCAAGCAGCTCGTCGAGCTACCCGTCCCTGGCTCCGCCTCATACCCCTCGCCTGAGCACGCTGTCGAAGGTTTAGTTGTGTTGGTGCGCCAGATGGCCAATCGCTGTCAGCCGTCGTCCGTGCTTTTTCTCTTCATAGCGCTATCTCTTTCTCGCGTGTTGTAAAACTTCGAGGCGTTTACAAAACCTTTTTGGCTCGATCAGACGATAGATCGAGTCCGTTGCCAACGCGCTGGCAGTACCACCTTTTAAAGACGAGGAAAAAAGAACTTCCGACACTGACACACAGATCTTTTCTCTTTTAGATCTAAATAGCAAGTGTTTATTCAGAATCAAAATGAATTCTTATATACTATTCTTCTATTGTGGAAAGGTTATTTTATCTTCCTTTTACGCATATGTTCGTGTCGCTAGCCTGTTCCCTTTTCGCCACGCCTACGCATTCTTCTGAGAGGTTTCTGGTTCTGTTTTATGTCAAGCATTATCCTGAAGGAAATGTGATCCCTTTTTTTATTGCTTTCTCTGGTGAGAACAAATTGTTGCATTGATTGCAGGCGTTGTGGTTTTCCCTTTTTGGCGTGACTGTACCTAACACTTGAATTCTGTGGTGCATGTTCCGGATGTATTGCATCATTGACAAATACTTGAACTTATTACTTTCGAATTCATGATCTGGTTAATGTTATTAACGCATCTACGTTTGAGTGATTTAGGTTTAACAATTTTACGGTCGTGAGAAAAATGGATGTAGATTTTTTCTACGCTTCTAAGGAATGGTCTAGCTTGGCACACATGCATGCTGTAATCCTAAGTTAACCGTTATAGGTTCGAAATGAATTGAAGTAATGGACTGCTAAAAAATGCAAGTCAAAAACCAGATGGCCCTACTTGAAGGGTTTAGGATAACATTATGTTTGTCTCCTTGACGGTACGTCTGTTCTCGAGTACTTTTAAACTACCGTATTTTAGTCTATTTTATGGTTAGAAGGAAATATAAAAACTCTGGATTGTCGCGTTCTCAACATTCCGCCCCTCGTAAAACTGCTAGTTTTACCAGATTCACGCGACTGGTAGTACATCGTGGAGACATTATTGTTAATCGGGTAATGTGTGTTCTAATCTGCTCTATATATCGCTCACCTAGAGTTTAATTTCATCAGTTCAAAGAGGTTTCGTTGCGCTGGTGTGATGCTTTGCGCGATGACGTGTGATGTTTGCGTGGTATTTACGGCGTTTGGTTCTTCGGGCGTTAGTTCTTCTCTGGCTGCAGTTTGGTTGCTTCTACATTCTATTTGGTTTGGGTGAGCGGCGCGCCAACCGTACGTTGGTTGATTCTCCGGTGCAACTCGATTGTGATGTTGACGATCGCTGGTTAAATTGTTGCGTCCTTCGTCGTTGACATACGTTTGTAGCATATCTGCTATACAGAACATATTGTAATACACACTATCAGCCATAGACACATAGCAACACACTTTGAAAAGCCAAATCACACCATTGCACCACATCCATTATAAAACACTCAGCAAATCAGATCATACCATACACACCCGGAAGAGCTCAGGCCACACCGTTCATATAAAAACAATTGTGACACACTTAACAGAACCAACCGAAACGTACAACATAAACAGGAACAGTTTATGCATTATAACCCAAAGCAGGAACAGTATAAGCATTAAACCCAAAACAGGAACTTAGTGACAAGAACCATCATTCTTGTCAACAAAAGACAAACGTAACTAGCTTAGTGAAAACAATAACTTTCCAACATACAACCCGGAACCAAATGTGAGAAACCCTTAACTTCATTTGAGTATAAATAAAACCAACTCCGATCATGGCAAGTCAGATTCGTTCGGACTGTCAGGATAGGACTATGCCCATCCTACATCTATCGACTTCTCATTTAAAGAGTTTAGTTATGTCCCCCTACCCAAGGTAAGGCCTCTAAACTCCAACGTTTCCAGTAAGGGAAACCTCCTAAAGGTTTCTATGATCGCCTGGACGATCAAGTGTTGAAAAGTCCGCTTCGAACAAAGTATTATTCCACCTCGGCTCATGTCAGTAAAAACTGACCTACCGCGACGGTACTCGAGGTACAGTTGTACGATCATCGCATTACATGGCGACCGTAACTTTATCCTAGAACTCATTACATGGCGACCGTGACCTTAATCTGCAATCGACAGGCAGAAGTAACATTCATCAACGCAGCTGGCGCAAGTAACCCATATGTAAACAAAAGCAATAACGATGAAAGAACAGCTACAAGCAAGTTTCGTACAGTGCAGAATGAAAAATAAAAACATTTAGTGCAGTGTAAGTGCGAAATGAATGTTTAATTGATGAACAAACATTAACCGTATACAGTGTTGTGAGAACCTACCCAAATGTGTAAAAACGTATTAACGCTTATGCGATTGGTTTACCTAGTAGAGTAACCTTGAAATGAGAAACTATAGAAAAAAAGCTAACTTTTAACAACAACCCAAGTTCAGCACAGTACAGTAAAGCAATCGATATGATTCTTGGAGCAAGTGATATAAAATAAAAAGTGCAGTGCAAAACAAGCTGTGGTCAGCGTGATTGTATGGAACAACCGTTCCCAACGTGGAAGACCAAAAGACAAGGCGAGCCCACTGCCCAATATGGATTGGCACGCAAGAATGGACAAGTGTCCCAACTCCGACAGAACATCAAGCGTCGACTGATGACATCGCAGAACTTCACATCTAACATCGAGTATGTACCTAGCACCGATTTAACACCTTGCACCGGTAAAAATGCAGCGTAGCATCATCATCAGCAGCAGCAACATTAAATACATGTTATGTATTTAAAAAGGTACCGTAAATTCAAAATTTACTGATGAGGCTGCATAAATTTGCAAAAGCAGCAGAAAAAACAGTTTAAGAATATATTTTCCTTGCATGACAGATACAAATAAGATATCAAATAAATACACATCAAACATAAGACGCAAAAATGACAAAATCAAATTTTAACGTAAATACGAATATAAGCCAAGCATTAGAGCTTGCGATGCATAAGATATGCCTAATAGCAAAGAAACACAAAAGAATCAAACTAACAATATCAATGATAACATATTTAAATGTCATTACTTGCTGACAATTCAAGAAGTATCAAACAAATCTATTTTCAATACTGATTTTATCTTACATAAGAATAACTACTAGATCACTAGATTGACAAGAAGGTTTAATAACCCCTCCAGAAAACTATATTTGGCGTAAAAATCCAGTACAAAAAGCAATAACATATGAATGAAAAAAAAATTAAGGACCATGTTAGAAATTAACAGCAAAAAAAAAATCTTAAAGTAAAATATCGATCAATTTAAAATTTAAAATCACTTAAATGAACTAAAACTAACAAAAATAACAAAAATGGCAAAATTTGATCTTGAAACAGCCATAGGTCTTGTACCAATGTACGATGGTTCTTCTGATACTTTTGACACATTGAAGACGCATCAAAGTTTTTGTTTGAACTAAATCCAAACCATGAAGCGATGCTTATAAAATTCCTACGAACCAGACTGATTGGTAAAGCAAGAATAGGGCTACCTAGCAATATTACATCTTTTACAGAGCTTATAAACGACATAAAAAGAAGATGTAAAGAAAAACTAACACCCGACAGGATTATAGTGGAATTGAAATCCATTACATCAAAGGATACACAAACAATTTGCAAGAAAGTTGAAAGGCTTACAGAAAAACTCAATTTAATTTACCTAGAATTAGAATTCCCACAAAAAAATGCAAACGATATGGCAATCAAACAAGGGATAGAAACTCTAAAACAAAAAATTTCAAATGAAGAAACCAAAATGATCTTGAAGATTGGTACTTTCTCAACGATAACAGATGCAACTCAAAAGGTATTGGAAAATGAATGCGAGGAAATAAATAAAAATAGTTATCAATTTAACATACATGGCTATAGTCTAAACCATGAATACCCGCAACGAAACAACCAGCTTAATTACCAAAATTTTCCAAATTTGAATCAATCATTAACTACTCAAACAACACCCAACAACTATAGTTATAGAAAGAATAACAACTTCAGTTTCTACAAACGCCACCATCAGTTAAACAATTGTAGTAGTCAGAGTCAAGTTAACCAAGGATATAATAATCGCGAATACAATTATAACAATAATATTCAGAGCAGATCCAATAATATGCAATGTTATTACATCAGAACAGAACAGAACAGAAATTATGAGCAGTTCAATAATAATAATCAATTACATAAGAATCATATTTACCACCAAAATGATGAAGATTATAGAAATACTAGTCAAATAAATGACCAAGTTAAAAAGTATTATAGAAATAATAACAGCAAAGCAAACTATAATGACAGAAAATATGAAGATAAATTAAAAAGAAGACATACATTAAATAATGAAACAAATAATGATATGGAAAGGTCAAGAGACGACTCAAAAGAATAATGACAGAGAACGATAAATCACAAAAGAATATGAAAATGATACTAACAATGATTATAAACATAAAAACATGCAACATATACAAATGATTACAATAAGTAATGACAATGAGAAAAATAAGGTTGAAAACAAGTAACAGATAGTTTAATACTGCTAGACAACATGGAAATGAGTGATGAAATTAATTGCAACGACAATCATGCAACTGAGCCAAAACATTTAAAGAAAATAAAACGTAACATCAAATCAAAGAAAAAGTATATAAATGAATTAAACAATGAATTATATTGCCACGATAATAAGGCTAGAAAAATGAATTATTCCATATTATGTGAAGAAAATGTAAAAGAACCAAGAAATAATGTTACTTACGACAAGATTCTAAAAGACCTCAAAGAAAAATTTCATAATGTTATCTCCATGCAAAAAGTCATAAGATCTATAAAAGCAGAAAACTCTAGAAACGAACCCAACAAAGGAATCATAGGAAAATCAAAATATTTAGGAGAATATTAAATATTCACAATTCTTTATCTCTAGATAATAGATCTATTTACATAAAATATTACCCACCTTAAGAGATAAGTAATGATTTAATTAGTAAACAAAAAAAAAACATAACAAATACTCAGTTTAATTAAATGAAAAGAATAACTTCAAACAATTTCATTATTTTCGTTATTCTCCTAAAGGGAGGAGGTGTAGCATATCTGCTATACAGAACATATTGTAATACACACTATCAGCCATAGACACATAGCAACACACTTTGAAAAGCCAAATCACACCATTGCACCACATCCATTATAAAACACTCAGCAAATCAGATCATACCATACACACCCGGAAGAGCTCAGGCCACACCGTTCATATAAAAACAATTGTGACACACTTAACAGAACCAACCGAAACGTACAACATAAACAGGAACAGTTTATGCATTATAACCCAAAGCAGGAACAGTATAAGCATTAAACCCAAAACAGGAACTTAGTGACAAGAACCATCATTCTTGTCAACAAAAGACAAACGTAACTAGCTTAGTGAAAACAATAACTTTCCAACATACAACCCGGAACCAAATGTGAGAAACCCTTAACTTCATTTGAGTATAAATAAAACCAACTCCGATCATGGCAAGTCAGATTCGTTCGGACTGTCAGGATAGGACTATGCCCATCCTACATCTATCGACTTCTCATTTAAAGAGTTTAGTTATGTCCCCCTACCCAGGTAAGGCCTCTAAACTCCAACGTTTCCAGTAAGGGAAACCTCCTAAAGGTTTCTATGATCGCCTGGACGATCAAGTGTTGAAAAGTCCGCTTCGAACAAAGTATTATTCCACCTCGGCTCATGTCAGTAAAAACTGACCTACCGCGACGGTACTCGAGGTACAGTTGTACGATCATCGCATTACATGGCGACCGTAACTTTATCCAAGAACTCATTACACGTTTGTTGCCTATTGTGGCTGCGGTGCGATAGAAAGTTGGTTAATGAATCCCAGAAGGCTGCTAGCAGCTGCCAACCATAGCCATATATTTCGAATAATCGAAAAAAAAGAGAGTTTGACGTTTAACGTAAAAATCGCATTCGCATTTCGCTCTGTATATTTTCTTGAAAATCGCGCTGTTTATCACACTATTTTCCGGTTTCTGTATAATCACAGTATTTTAGAACACCGTTCCATTATCGTTCAATAGTGCGTTTATCTCTGCTGACCAAAAAATTCGCGTAAATTTCGTTTTTCGGATCGCATCTGAGTTCGCGCGTCCTAACCGCCATCGCTCTTGTTGCTGCAACGAAAACCTGCACCGCTCCCGTATATGGCCCGTATTTGCAACGCCTGCACTATGGAAATTGTGGAGGCATCTATCAGCTGCTGCCTGTGCGACTCTCCATTTCACCAGCGCTGCACTTCGGTTCCTGCTGATCTGTTCCTGCGCATTGCGGAATATAAACAATTACACTGGTGCTGTATTGGCTGCAACAACGTATTTATGAATCCGCGCACCAAGTTCGTAAAAGACGCAGCCATGCAATCTGGCTTCCAGGCGGCAATTACAACAGTAGCCGAAAGCATCAAGACCGTTATGGAGCCATTGACTAACGAAATCAAAACTGGGTTTGCACGGATGAGCCAACTTGATCTAAAAACTCCACGTAGCAGTCACCCTCCCGCAAAAATTCGTCGCATAAATCGGTCTGTTCAGGCACGGCCCTGTCACTTCATATCGTGCTTAACGAAACACGAACATTCTTCGTTCAATTTCGAGTGTTCGGCTCGATCGAGTAGTTTATAAATAACAGTGAATGTCGTAAATAAAGCTCTCTTTCAATTTTGCTACACAACGAATAACTGCTGGTAAATATTAATGGTTTGAACGTTACACCGAAACGCGGAAAATAAATTATCCGAAATAGTGAGATTAAACATTGGTGCCGTGACCAGGATTAAGACGAATCTGGTTTTCTAAATCTTAATATTCTCGCGATAATCACTGTTTGCGCGCGTGTAACTGTGCTTTAGTCGCCTCACAATCGACCAAGTTCACTGTGTCCGCGAAATTTAGCGTTTTTTTGTCAAACCGCACTATGACTGCTCCGATAAACGTTTTGTCGTCCAGAAGGACAGTGTTACTAGCAGTATTGGCTAAGCACGAAAAGTTTTTGGCCGAATTTGACCCGGAACGGGATGCAATCGAAATCAATATTCGCATTGCAAGGGTCCAGAAGCTTTCCGTTGATTTGGAAGCAATTCAGGCCAAATTGGAAGATGCAGCGGCCACCGAGGAAGTGATAAGTCACAATGCCGCGTTACGAGACGATTTCGGCTCGCGTTTGATACGCCTTGAAGCCCATTTGAAGGCTAAACGGGTGCACGTTCCGCGATCCGCAAGCACAACGCCAAACACCAACCCGTTGGCAGGTATAAGCTTCCCACCATCTCACTTCCTGAGTTCGATGGTGATTACATGCAATGGCTCACGTATAGGGACACTTTTGAGGGATTAATTCGCGAAAATATGGAACTACCACCGATACAAAAGTTTCATTATTTACGAGCTTCCGTGAAAGGCGAGGCCGCAAAGGTGATCGAAGCAATCACGATTAGCGCAGCCAATTACGAGCTAGCATGGCAAATGCTCACCGAAAGATACTCGAATGAGTATTTATTAAGAAACGGCATCTTCAAGCACTTTTTGGTATGGCCACCGTTAAGAAGGAGAGTGCATCAACCCTTCACCATCTTGTGGACGAGTTCGAGCGTCACAAGAAAACTCTCAATCATCTAGGCGAAAAAACGGAGGCATGGAGCTGCTTGTTAGAACACTTAATGTGCACAAAATTGCCTACCTCCACATTAAGAGATTGGGAGGAAAATGCCTCAACTAGCCAAAATCCTAGTTACGAAGGATTAATCGCATTTTTACAGCGCCGTATGCGAGTGTTGGAAACCTTACAGGTAAACATTACCGAAGCTCCCTCTACCGTGAACCAAACGCACTATGCACATAACATGCTCCGCCGATGCGCTTAGCAAGCTTTCCGTCAACATCACACGACACACGCACATGCCCTTTATGCCACTCCGATCACAACTTATCGAAATGCCCGCGTTTCATGCAAATGTCACCGGAGGAACGGTACCGAAACACAATGACACTGAAATTGTGCTTGAATTGTTTGCGCGACAATCACCGTGTGCGTGATTGCTCATCGCAATACAAGTGCAGACACTTCAATTCAACACACCACTCGCTTTTACACTCTTCACAAAATTACGGCACATTTTCCACTGCGAACACGTCAGCTGCGCAAAATGCTTCCGTACACAACAACACAACACAGACGATCACACGGCAAACACGCAACGCACTTATGCAGCAGCATTGAGGCAAACTACGGAACAAGTTCTGCTTCAAACTGCACTGGTAAACATTGTTGATGCGCATGGCATAATGCATCCTGCACGCGCACTTTTAGATAGTGCCTCCCAGCCAGATTTGATGAGTAGCCGTTTTGCTAATCGGCTAGGTATCAAATCGGGCACGGTCGACATCACACTGATTGGTGCTGGTCAATCGTCCACCCCGGTGCGGAAATCGATGCGCACCACGGTATCTTCCAGAACGAGCCCTTATGCAATTAATGTTGAGTTTTTGATAGTCGAGAAGCTTATTGCTGATTTGCCCGCACATGATGTGTCCACCAGTGACTGGAAATTACCGCCACATATTATGTTCGCCGACCCCCATTTCGAGAAGTCGGCACCGATCGACATTATTCTCGGTGCCCGGCACTATCACACGTTCTTTGTAAGCGGGGCGCAATATAAAATGTCATCAAATCTCCCAGTCCTGATGGAGAGTGTATTCGGCTGGGTCGTGAGTGGATCCGCATCTACCTCTCAGCCAGCAACATCCAATACTTTTCATACTTCATCCGTGGTGTGCATGGTTTCACTAGAAGAATCAATTGAGCGTTTCTGGAAAGTAGAAGAACTACAGGTTAACGATGGCTTTTCTCCTGAGGATCGCAAATGTGAGCAATTTTACAAGGATACAACACAGCGAGATGAAGCTGGTCGTTATCTGGTATGCTTACCTAAACAAGCAGACTTCGATGATAAGCTTGGCCTTTCGAAGGCAGCAGCATTAAGGCGTTTTAGTTTGCTAGAAAGGAGGTTAGAACGCGATCAAAAGGTAAAAGCGGCGTACCATGATTTTATGCGTGAGTATCTGGAGCTTGGGCACATGTCACCATAAAAACCCCTCCGACGACGAACGCGCGTATTATCTGCCTCGCCATCCCGTGTTCAAAGCCGCTAGCTCCACAACAAAGGTTCGCGTGGTATTTGATGGTTCAGCTAAGACGTCCACCGGCTTTTCGCTAAACGATGCGTTATGCGTCGGTCCTGTCGTGCAGGACGATCTGCTCGACATAATTTTGCGCTTCTGCACATATAAAGTAGCCGTTGTTGGAGATATTGCGAAAATGTATCGACAAGTATTGCTTCATCCTAACGACCGGAAATTTGTACGCATTTGCTTTCGATTTTCGCCTCACTCGCCAATCGAATATTTTGAGCTGAATACAGTTACCTATGGCTTAGCCCCCTCATCATTTTTAGCAACCAGAACATTGCTGCAGCTTGCAAACGATGAGGGCGACTCTTGTCCCAATGCTTCAGCTGCTTTGAAAACTAATTTCTACGTTGACGATTTCATCGGTGGTGCTGATTCCATCGAAAATGCTCGCCAGTTACGAATCGAGCTTTCTCAATTGCTCGCCAAAGGCGGCTTCGAGCTGCGAAAGTGGACATCCAATCAGCTCGAGGTGCTCGCCGGTTTAAATGCGGATCAAATCGGCACACAGTCAGCGCGGCAATTCTTACCACACGAGACGGTAAAGGCTCTTGGTGTTTCATGGGAGCCAGAGCATGACGTTTTATCTTTCGAATCCGCAATATCCAGTGATGTGTCCATTCCGACAAAGCGATCCATTCTATCTAACGTAGCTCGCATGTTCGATCCGCTGGGCCTGATCTCCCCGATTGTCATTCGGGCCAAGATGATGATGCAGGAATTATGGTTGCAGAAAGCTGGTTGGGACGAGTATGTTCCAGATACTATCTGTAAGAAATGGAAAGCAATACAACAGGATTGGCAGCTCATCTCTGAATTCAAGGTTAGTCGTTATGCGCTTCTACTGGTGCGCGTATTCAGCTACATACCTTCTGTGATGCATCGGAAGCAGCATATGGAGCCTGCATTTATGCGCGTTGTGAAGGCGAAAGTGGGCAGATACGCATAACGTTGCTTTCTTCCAAATCACGTGTGGCACCGCTCAAGCGCGTCACACTGCCCCGCCTTGAACTATGCGCTGCTGTATTAGGAGCACACTTGCATCACCGGGTAAAGAAGACGATGGGGATCAACGTTGCAGAATCTTTCTTTTGGTCGGATTCCACCATCACCTTAAACTGGATCAGCGCCACCCCCAACACATGGGCAACGTTTGTGGCTAACCGGGTATCTGAAGTGCAGCATTACTCACACCCGCGGCAGTGGAGACATGTACCCGGCGCGTCTAATCCTGCTGATCTGGTTTCACGAGGCACGTCAGCCGCTGATTTCCTGAAAAGCAAACTGTGGAGCTTCGGTCCGGATTGGCTATCTTTGCCCGCCTCCATCTGGCCCAACTCTAGCCCAGAACCAGCCAACGAAACGAATCTAGAGATTCGCCAGGTGAGTGCTGCCGTTGTACACACAACCACTAATCACCCTTGGTTTGCGTTGTGTTCTAGCTACAAGCGATTGCTGCGTATCGTATCATACTGCATTCGCTTCACACGTAACGCTAAGGAAAATGCACGCACTCAGCGAACAGCAGCACAGCACCCCGCACCTTTAATCGTCACACCCGAGTACATGGAAGCAGCAAACACTGTGTTAAGCCGCCTAGCACAGCAGGATTCATTTTCAGCTGAACTCGGTCAGCTCAAAAAGGGAAACGAAGTGATGAAGCAATCCCCTTTACGTGCACTAAGTCCATTCCTTGACGAACAAGGGATCATCCGTGTAGGGGGACGTTTACGGCTATCTCAACCAAGCTACCAAGCGAAGCACCCTGTTTTGCTTCCCAAGAAACATCCGTTCGCGCAATTGATCGCAAAGTATCAACACGAGGAGCTTCGTCATGGAGGAGGAAGGCTGCTCTTATCTCGCATTCGCGAAGAGTTTTGGCCGTTAGATGGAAGGCATCTTGTTAAGCACATTGTGCAGAATTGTTTCCGGTGCATTCGACAGCGACCGACACTTGAACAGCAACAACTTGGACAGCTTCCAGCGCAGCGCATCACTCCCAGCCGGCCTTTTAGTGTTACCGGAGTGGATTACGCCGGTCCATTATACCTGAAGCCAGCCCATAAACGAGCCGCCCCGGGAAAATGCTACCTCTGCGTATTTGTTTGTTTTTCCACTAAGGCCGTACACTTGGAGCTGGTAAGTGATCTAACTACTGCTGGTTTTTTAGCTGCATTACACAGATTCACAGCACGACGCGGTTTACCGGCACACATACATTCGGACAACGGGAAAAACTTCGAAGGCGCGGCGAGGGAGCTTCACGAGCTGTTCGAAATGTTTCGCGATGAACAGCAGCTACATCTAATTGTGACAGATTGCACTAACCGCGGCATCAATTGGCACTTCACCCCTCCCAAGGCACCACACTTCGGCGGATTGTGGGAAGCAGCTGTGAAGACCGCCAAGCGACACCTTTTTCGGCAGTTAGGCAGCACGCGACTATCCTACGAAGGCTACACAACTGTCCTACACCAGATTGAGGCGGCGATGAACTCGCGGCCTCTCCTACCTATGTCAGACGACCCTAACGATATATCGGCACTTACCCCAGCGCATTTCCTCGTGGGCACATCGATGCATGCTGTCCCCGAGCCGGACTACACCCACCTTCGTTCCTGCACCCTCAGCGACTTGCAGAAGTGGCAAGTAATGGTGCAACGCTTCTGGAAACACTGGACGACGGAATACCTGCAAGAGATGCAACGTGATAACACCATGGCGAAGAGGAACGACAGCATCTTACCTGGCAGACTGGTCATTCTGAAGGACGATTTCCTCCCCCCAACCCGTTGGCCACTCGCACGTATCGTACATGTGCACACCGGAGACGACAAGCTGAACGGGTAGTAACACTGAAAACATCAAAAGGTATCGTAACTCGTCCGATAACAAAAATTTGTATCTTACCTGTGGCAGAGGCCGACGAGAGCGCATGCACATAACTTCCGTTTATTTTAATTGTTTTTGTCAGTGGCGGGTTAAGCCTCTCCGAGGCCCTAGGCGTTATGGTAGACGGGGCCCCTTTACCAAATCCATCGACGGGGGGGGGTTGTGAAATGGTGTACGAATCATGAACTGCAAATTTTCTAAGTTTGCTGCAGTTACAGACACCCCGATAAAATTTTAGGTGCATATTCGGCTTGCGGAATTAACGTTTTGGTTGAGAAAAATCTTCACACCTCTTTGCTGCTCTTGCAAAAATTTTGTGTTAACCGTGAGTGCATACCAAATCAACAAACTTGTTTCGACAAAATACAGTTCACATCTGTATGGATGGACTGCCATCCTGGGCATCAATAAAAACCTCAATTTCTATACTTTTTTTCGCCAATTTTAATCGATATCAATGACTAAACAATCAGTAATATCAGAAAGGCTTTGTGGTATGTTCAAATTTGGGTACTGTGGATACAGTTTCGAAGCGGACTTTCGACACTTGATCGTCTAGGCGATCATAAAATCCTTAGGACGTTGGAGTTTAGAGGGCTTGCCTTGGGTAGGAGGACATAAGTAAACTCCTTAAATGAGAAGTCGATAGATGATGGATGGGCTTAGTCCTATCCTGACAATCCGAACAAATCTGACCTGCCATGATCGGAGTTGGTTTTATTTATACTCAAAAGAAGTTAAAGGTCGGAAAGTTATCGTTTTCGCTAAGCTAGTTACGTTTGTCTTTTATTGACGAGAACGATGGTTCTAAACGATATTTTCTTTCCTACTTTACAGTTTCCAGCTCGTGTTTCATAGTACGGACGATTTGATTAAAATCGTCATCGTGAGCATAACATGAAAACAATAGTTTGCTTTTAGGTTGGTGTTTACCTTTACAATGAATACTGAAGAACCGTCTTGCTTCGAATTACGGCCACTTCATTTTCAATCGGTCACAGCGATAACTTTTTGCACGTGGGAAAAACAATATTTTCATTCGAAAGTAACTGGAAATACCCTGTATTGCAGTATGTTTGTCTCAAGTGATCCGCGGACCACAGATTGGAGACCACTGCTTTAGATCAGTTGCTTTCTAAATGATCGATCGTAGAGGGCCAGGAGAATTCAGTTTTTTCTTCTACACATACATTATTATTTATTACAGTTAATTCACAAAATAACTGGTTTATGATATTAAACAATGCGATTGGTTATATTGTTGTTTTCTTAAATTATTATATCATCCAAGCAAGTTTCAAATTCGTTTTTATAACTTACAATTATTAAAATTAATTGCAAAGATTCTTCAATTAAGAGTCAGCAGCATAGTGTGCAAAAGTCATAAAAGTTCCAAAAAATTAAGCAAAATCGCAATATCGCTTCTCAATGTACCCTTCCTTCCATGTTGCAAATTTGTTTCAGGATATATCTGAAGATGATACAAAAACCTTAACAGCTGAAAAATTATCGAGACAAACGTACAATCGTTCAGTACTATTATGAGGCCACGGACAAGTAAGGCCAGGTCAGACAAATTGATAGCGCATTTCCTTAAAAAATACTCCTAGAAAATCGTTGCATCCTTAAAATCAATAGTGTGTAACCATTTGTTCTCGTAAAATCAACAGTCAGGTTTTTATGGAATTATTCGTTTCTATTTTTAATTTCTCCTCAAATTTGACCATATTGATTGGTCCGACAATCCATGTTATGGTGATCAAATTTGGAAGAGTTTAACTATATGAATGGTCATATTAAAATATGTTCAGTTACTTTTAATAAATAGGATCTTCCTATCTTTCAAAATCGGGCAAATATTTTCTCGGGCCTGACTGCATATTGTGGCGGGCCGGACTTTGCCGACCGCTGTCGACAGCTTAATTAGTTCAAATTTTACGCGATCATTCATATCGATATTTCCTTTCCGTCGACCCTTCAAATTTGACCCAAACCCTTCAACAGCTTGCTTTTCCACCATCACTTCGTCCAGTCCCCAAAAGATAGCCGGGGCACGAGTTCTTAGTTTTTGCGTGATAACATAGACACAGGCCAAATTAAAGAGCGCACACATCGACATCGGTATCGTTTCTTGAATGAAACTCAACAGATAAAAGAGCGTGCTTGGTGTCAGCCAATTTTTCTTGCTAATTTCTACGGCTACGAACCGTTGTGTTGAGATCGGTTTCGGATCCTTTTAATGTCGTATGTCCTTGTAGTTTGCGTGAGGTATCTCTTGTAACGAATTTTCGCTTTACCCAAATCGTGCGTAGCGTTCAATGCATTTGATCCAACGCTTTGGGCCAACGATGATGAAATGATATTGTTTTGAGCTGTGGGCATGTATCGCAGCGTTCTGCGCATCCAACTAAGGTAAAAATATTGCACATGTTAAAAAGACAAATGTTTTCTGCTTCTGATAGTAAAATGCTTCTGATAAATAAAATAAATATGCTTCTGATAGGTCTGGTAGTAATAGTAAATCTGATTGTAAACATAACCCCCGGAGGGAAAATGGGGGTATATTGGGTTGACAACACCAAATGGAAGGGGCCCCTCAATCGACGGGATCATCAACGGGGCCCCCAAATGGCCGAGGCAATGGAGATTGTTCTTCGTATTATGGCTGTATATGGCTGTATGTAGATGCAGCTGTAACGGTTTTTGGTCTTGTTGTATTCACAAAAATTTAAATAGTCGATAAAAACCATATATAATGAACATGGTCCATAGGTTCCTTGAGTATTTTTATACCCCCCCCCCCCTTCCTTCTAGCTGAAACCTTTCCCATTTCCCCTTCTCTTCGGTCCACAAATTTGATGTGTTCGATTAGGATCAAGAATGAAAATTTTAGTTTTTGCATTAAAAGACACACACAATCCACTATCCCAGGCCAGGAATGTGAATACCATTTTTCGTGTGAAACAGCTGTCTGCTTTCGGCACACAATCGCAAAGCGGTAGCAGGGGCCCCGTATAAAAGAACAAGACGGTTCATCCCAGTCAAGAGCGCACACAATGACATCGATTTAACCATTTCTCGAATGAAACCTCAACCCACTGAAGCACCGTTGACCAAACGACCTTCCTAGACTTTTTAAAGCAACGCGAGCTTGGTGTCAATTTTTCCTGCGAATTTCTCCGGCTACGAGCCGGTGTATTGAAATTTGTTTAGGGGCCTTTAAATTTTTGTCTGTGTATGATTTGTGATTGTGGCTGTTTCAACGGGTTTCTTTGTGGTTAAACGCAGCGCTGTTCTGTGTTCCGTGCATTGGATTTTAGCAGCAAGTGTCTCCGCGTTTTTTTTGGTGAGCTCGAGCACGGACCATCCACCCCAAGACACCATATGCACGGGGCCCCTTATTGACGGGGGCCCTTACCGACGGGGGCCCTTACCGACGGGGCCCCTTCATCGAAGAGTCCACATAATCGTTGGGGCCCCGTAAACCACCTTTGAGTTTTGGCTTCAGTATAGCTGTAACGGTTTTTATCTTGTCTTCACGTAAAAAGTTGTATCTAAATAGTGATAAAACATCATTTTAATATTAACATGGCCCAGATCCTTTTTGGACATATGAATACCACCCCTTCCCGATTTCCCCTATTTGTCAGTTGACCACAAAAGTTGAGTAGGGCCCCGCGTGAAAATTTTAGGTTTTGGGTTAAAAGCAGGCACGCTCCACGATCTCAGGCTTGAGATGTGAATACCATTTTTCGCGTGAAAACAGCTGTCTGTTTTCGGCACACATCTGCAAAGGGGCCCCCAGACAAGCACAGGCACGTTTCATCCAAGCCAAATTGAAAAGCGCACACATCGATATCGATGGAATCGTTTCTCGAATGAAACCTCTACCCACTGGAGCTCCGTTGCTTGCTTGATGTTAGTCAATTTTTCCTGCTAATTTTACCGGCTACGAGTCGGTGTATTGATATTGTGTTTCGGGGCCTTTAAATTTTTGTTTGGGTGTGTTGTATGCTTATGTTGTGTAACGCGTTTTCGGAGGTAGTTAAGCGCAGCGTTCTGTGCATTCCATTTTAGCAGCAAGTTGCTCTGCGTGGTTTTGGGTTTGGGTGTCTCGTGCACAGGCCACCCACACCAGCAAAAATTGAAGGTTTCTCGCTCAGCCCAATACTTTGCGCCAACGATGATGAGGTATTGATTTGAGCTGTGCGCGCGTGTCGCAGCGTTCTTTGCTTGCGACTTTGGTGCAAGTATCGGCAGAGTTCTTAGAACCTGACTACTATGGGGCCCCGGTTTTCTGCAGTTCGGGGCCCTCGACAAAATGTAGTCAGTGAAGCGATGGGAAAATGAATTAATTACAAATAAGTCTTTTTGAAATAGATGATAAAAGTCCCATCCAGGGGGGGGGGGGGGGGTAGATGCGATACGAAGTCGAACATCCACAATGACGGGGCCCCCTAGATCGCCGGGGCCCCTGGCGGCCGCTCAGTCCGCCCACCGTTTAACGCGCCACTGGTTTTTGTTTGGATTGTTGACATTCGTCAAGGGGGGGAGGATGTTCAGGCACGGCCCTGTCACTTCATATCGTGCTTAACGAAACACGAACATTCTTCGTTCAATTTCGAGTGTTCGGCTCGATCGAGTAGTTTATAAATAACAGTGAATGTCGTAAATAAAGCTCTCTTTCAATTTTGCTACACAACGAATAACTGCTGGTAAATATTGATGGTTTGAACGTTACACCGAAACGCGGAAAATAAATTATCCGAAATAGTGAGATTAAACACGGTCAAAACGTTTGTTCTCGGAAGTCGCTACTGACAACCGTACTTTGTTTACATTTGGCGCCAGACCCATCAACACCCAAAACAATAACAACCAGAACCAAAATAATAAGCCGATCGATGATATGTATCGCAAAAATCGAGCTCCACCCATGATCACAGGCACAAACAAAGATACAACTACATTTCCGATCAAAATAGTCCCCGCTCAGTCTACGGTGCAGAAGTGCGCATTGTATATTTCCCGGCTCGCTCCAGATACATCCAGTGACCAAATAGTGCAAATGGTCAAACATGCTTTGTCCATTGAGGATGTCACTGCATATTGCCTTATACGACAAGGCACAAACACAGCAACACTCTCATTTCTATCATTTAAGGTGTTAGTGCCTCTTACTCAACGTGAAAGGGCTCTTTCCCCCGATACTTGGCCGCTTGGTCTATCGGTGCGTGAATTTGTCGACTACCGAGCTCAACAACCAGGTGCAAATTTTCGTCTACCGCCAATGAGACTTTCAACACCCACAACCCTATCTACAGCGCAGGATATTCGATCACCACAGCTGTTGGATCACACAATACTTTCAGCACACACTCCACGCACTTCACCCACACCGCAAACCCACTAATTATCAACACCGATAAACAATTCACACACATCACGCACACTCGCACGCTCGCTAATCAGCTGTACACCGCATATGAGCCAAATAACGCCGAAACAACTTTTGTTGATAATTTACGCACTCACCTGATGATTGTTCCTCCAACAACAAACAACTTTACCACCACTGAAGCAGTCTGTAGTAACGGCATCTCGTGCAGGCTACTTAACGATCGTGAACCCAACACTACGCAACTTCAGCAGCACTATTGCTACAGTACAGATCCTACACTCACACAAACGCACGACGGTCATGTCATTCCTGCAGGAGTTGGCTCCTTAAATAATACTGACGATTTGTTATTTTTATATCAAAATGTAAGAGGACTAAAAACTAAATGTCATGAGGTATTCGATTATGTTTCTACTACTCATTACGACGTCATTATCCTGACTGAAACATGGTTGGACTCCTCTATTAACTCGTCACAGTTGTTTCCGGACCATTATATCGTCTTCAGAAAGGACCGTAATGACAGAAATAGTAGGAAAACCAAAGGTGGTGGGGTTCTCATAGCTGTCGCCTCACATTTGCGAGTACTCTTATGTTCTACATCAGACACTGTCGAGCAACTTTGGTTAAAGATTTACAGCATTAAGAAAACGTATGTTATCGGCGCAATGTATGTTCCTCCTGACATGACAAATAACACGTCGGTTATTCACACAATCTGTTCAACTATTGACGACGTAGCGTGTAAAGCTAATGAAATGTGTTTGTTATTCGGGGACTTCAATTTGTCAAACCTGAATTGGATACCCGATGAAACAAATCCACTTATGCTCCAAGTTGACTACGAATGCTCGAGGATCACGGACAACTGTCGCCTTCTTCTTGATTGTATGAATAGCAACGGACTATACCAGATTAACAAAATTCATAATGCGTCGAATAACTACCTCGATTTGATCTTTGTATGCGACGATACCCTGCAACAATGCTCTTCACCGGCAATAACACCCTTCCCCATAGTTGCTATTGATGGCTATCATCCGCCTATAGAGCTATGCCTGCCGAACGGCTTAGCCAAAGCAGAACATCACACAACATCACATCAAGAATCAGGCATGCTCGACTACAGTCGCACAAACTTCTTGATTCTAAATGATCTACTGCAATCCTCTGACTGGTCATTCCTTGATGGAAACCCGGACGTAAACCATGCACTCGATATGTTCAATCGGAAATTTACGGTACATTTATCTGCCTGCTGCCCTATAAAACGCCCACGACAGGGTCCACCGTGGGGTAATGCTCAATTACGCCGTTTAAAACGAAACAAATCTTCCTGCTATCGGTTTTACCAAAACAGTGGAACACAACAATCGAGATTGCGGTTCATCGCAGCACACAATGTATATAGAAGCTATAATAGACAACTACACTCTCGTTTTTTGATTCGTATACAGTTCAGCTTAAGAAGAAAACCGAAAAAATTTTGGAGGTATGTCGACACAAAACGGAAAAACAGCTCCTTGCCAGCTATAGTTTCCTTTAATGGAACAACTTCGTGTACCAAAGAGGAAACCTGCAATTTATTTGCCGATCGTTTCATGAGTTCGTTTGCCACTGAAGCTCCTGGCTTCTCATTGGATGCTGCTCTCAACAACGTGCCCTCCGACGCTGTCGATGTTAATGTGCGTGACATAAACATCTCCAGAGATTCTGTGCTAAAGGCGCTCAAGCAGGTCAAACCATCCTACAACCCTGGACCTGATGGTTTTCCGACCGCAGTTCTTGCCAAATGTAGCGAAGTTTTGGCCGGACCTCTGGCTCGTATCTTCACACTCTCGCTCAATCAGCGTATGTTTCCAGGAGCATGGAAATCGTCCTACATGTTTCCTGTGCATAAAAAGGGGGATAGAGCTTAGTGGAAAACTACCGTGGTATTACTACTTTGCCTGCAGGTGCTAAGGTTTTTGAAGTCGTCGTCCAGAACTCGCTCTTGAACTGTTGCCGCTCGCTGATATCAACACGCCAACACGGGTTCTTCCCTCGCCGCAGTGTGACCACTAATTTGGTGGAGTTTGTATCTCACTGCCATGCTGCATTCGCTTCGGGAGCCCAGATGGATGTCATCTATACCGACCTTAAGGCTGCCTTTGATCGGGTGAATCATCGCTTGCTGTTGGCGAAGCTTGCTCGTCTTGGATTCTCTACCCCTTTAGTTGAGTGGTTCGAATCTTATCTCACCAATCGTCGATATCGCGTGAAAGTTGAATGTATGACATCTAGGGAATTCGTGAGTTGTTCAGGCGTGCCACAGGGTAGTAACCTTGGACCTTTGCTGTTTTCTCTATTTTTCAATGACGTTACTACTGTAGTAAGGGAATCTGAATGTTTATTGTATGCGGACGATCTTAGACTTTTTTTTCCTGTGAGGTGTTTTGGTGATTGTCTTGTCCTGCAAGCATCGATCGACTCTTTTTCTGACTGGTGTCTGAACAACGACCTACAAATTTCTGTTGATAAATGTTTGTCCATGTCGTTTCACCGTTCTAATTGTCCAATAGTGTTTAACTACTGCATCTCCGGTACACAATTACAACGACACAGTGCAGTAAAAGACTTAGGAGTTACCCTTGACCGTAAACTTGACTTTCATGTGCACCATAACGAAATTATTGATAGAGCGAACAGAATGCTAGGATTTATACGCAGGCAGTCGAGAGAATTCTCCGACCCACATTGTCTTGTCGCACTCTACAAATCACTAGTCAGATCCATCTTAGAATACTCCTCAGTAGTTTGGTGCCCATCGTCGTCGTTATGGTCGAATAAGATTGAGTCAGTGCAGAAAAAATTCACCCGTTTGGTCTTACGGTTCACACCCTGGCGTAACGTAGCAGCAGACCTAGTTATCATGCCCGGTGTTTATTTTTGGACTCGAGTCTCTCGCTACTCGTCGCGAAACGGCGCAAATCTTGTTTATGAAAAAAATCATCCTAGGAGAGATAGATTCACCGGACCTTTTAGCTAGAGTTAATTTCCACGTACCTGCTCGTATTTTAAGAAACTTTAGGCTACTAAGAGTTGACCAAACTAGACGTGCATATAGCGATAATGAACCTTTGACTGCGATGGCTTTTAGATTTAATGCACATTATGACTCTTTTGACTGGAATTCCCTAAGTTAACCTGTTTTTCTTGCTGTGATACTCTGTGTTATTTATTTTGTGCTGATGTTACATTGTACCGTGATGCTTTATGTTATTATAAGTTTAGTTTATAAGATCAGTGATAAGGCCAATGATGGCCAATTACTTTACATTTACAAATAAACAAATAAACAAATAATATTCTGCCGTGTATTATGGTGTCCATAATGAATTTTAGCGCTTTTGCTATATGTAAATACCCAGCGCTGTTGATGTTACATTTCCTAGCCACGTAGACCAATTTATGAGTTTTTTCCAATATTTGTTAAATGCTTCGTTTACGACCTTTTCAGATATAAGCGATTCGAATCTAAACCCTTGAAGATTTGGATGTTGACCTGCTATCATTTTGTATAATACTGAAGTCGCTATTTTTCTGTCCCCTTGTTCGTACACCATTTCCTTCATTTTCTTGAGACTTTCAATACGTACACACCACTTTCCATTAGGCTCGGTAGTGGTGTATAGGACCATGTTGTGACGATGTCTGTGTTTATTTGTTGCAGCGCGGTGGTTTCCCTGATACCATGATCAATGTTATACCATCTTCCACTCATTAGGAATTTTGCGGGTAACAGCGATGTGCAAGCTATTTGATTACCCCGGTTTTGGAGTATTCTTGTAACTGGAGCCATAAACATGGATTTGTTGTTGTAGTTTACTGGTACTTCTTGATAGCAATCTTCTCTTTTTTCATAAGTGACGTAAACCGGTTTGCATTCTAGCACGTATAATGCTTCTGCTGCTACTACTGCGGTATAGCCAGATCGTTTAACTAGCGTAGAAACGAATTCGCTTGGTTTAGTCGAGCTAAGGTCAGTTTTGTTTCCATGAGTGCCTTATCGATTTTGCACATTTCGGTCATTACAGTTGCGTAAACGTCGTTCATTTTTGGCCAAGGTAGCTTTCAACAAGCGTTATTTTAGAATTGAAATAAGTGAATAAGTCTAAATTCTGACCATTTTTTGTTTTTTCTAGTAAATGGTGATTTATACCGTCGAACTCGAGTATAAATATTTTGGGTGGTCGGTTTCGTAGCTGTCAAAACCGCATATCTTGGCTTTTTGGCGTGCTCGGATGGAAAACATTTGGTCTTTGGATAATACTGTGTAAACTGCCTTTTGGCGGTTTGTTATGTCGTCATTGTCGTACGTTTTGTTGACGATACCTTCATAAATAACCTCAAAGTTGGTTTTTTCGCATTGTCTGTTTAAGTCCACCTCCCAGGTAAGGTACCGGAGTCTGCGTCTAAACACCAGCCGATTTTGTAGTTGCACACAATCCCGTCTCGAAGTATTACCTGTTCGTCTTCGAGGTTTAGCTGTGTGGTGTAGTCGTGCATGCTAATTTCGTATTCATAGTATACCAACGCGTTTTCCCATGTGTAATCTGCCGTACGGTACACTCCGCCGACGCACGATGATCCCTTGATGCTGCCGATGACGAGCGCTGCCCTCTTGTGGTGTAATTACGTTTAAGTTCCCTAATCTTGTAATCAATTGTTAAGAGACTTCCCCTAACTCTTGTGCTCCCCTGCATCACTCGGTGTGAATTCTTTCAATGTGTATGAATAACAACGCTCGTAATCTGAGGTGTGCGAGAATGCTCCACAATGTATGATAGATCGTTTAATTATTACCTTACATTGATGTACGTGAATTAGTGTTTTGGGGCTGCGCTGGAGTACCTGAATCTGTGTTTCCGAGGTGGTGATATTCTTGTATTGTGGCAAACAGGACTCCACACCCATCAGCGAGTAACTCGTTATGTTGATGTCATTGTGGGCGCAATCGTAGGCGATGAACCCTCTTGTGTTGTCACCTAATACTTGGGCTGTTAATAGTAATAATAGTGAAAATATTAGTTTATATGAGTCAATGAATGATTTTCTAGCAGATGAACCCTTAAATTCGCTTTGCGTTTCTTCGCGCGGCGAGCATTGTTTGTTTAGTTTACCGTCTTGATGAAAACCTACAAAATGGTTTTCGCCGTTCTCGTTGTTCGTGGTAACTTTTTCGTTATTTTCTTTATGGTCGCTTTGATCGTTCTTTTTGTAAACGTCTAGTACCGCTATGTTGGTTACTGGTCGTACGTAAGTTCCGTTAGTAGTTTTTACTTTGGCAGTTCGTACTTGTCCGTCCTTGCCCGGGTATGTTTCGATAATTCTACCCTTTAGCCATGATCCAATTTATCTATGTTCGGATCAGGAATGACCACTATGTCATCGAGCTCAATTGGTTTTGTGAATTTATTCCATTTTGGGCGTTGTGCGATCAACGGCAAGTATTCCCGTTTCCATTTTTCCCAAAAGGTCTTGCTGTAGTGTAGCGCTAGCCTATAGTGCTTCCTCTCGAATTGTATGGTAGGGAAGTCAGTTGGAATTGAATAATTTCCCGCTCTCCCTATCAGAATGTGAAATGGTGTCAGAGGTTCATCATATTCCTCGTTGAGTGGAATATGCGTTAATGGTCTGCAATTAAGATAAATTCAGCCTGTATTAAGGCGCTTCGCAGTACTTCGATTGTCGGTGATCGATTTTTACGGCAATCTATCATTGCTTTCAAATTCGACTTTACAATACGTATTAAACGTTCTCAAGCTCCGCCGAAGTGCGGTGCTATTGGTGGGTTAAAATGCCATTCAATATTCAGCTTCATCGCTTCGCCCGATTCCATACGAGAATCAACCTGATTAATTAATTGTTTTAATTCATTATTTACCCCAACAAATTTGTGCCGTTGTCGCTGTACATGTGCGACACCGCTCCTCTTCTACTTTGGAAGTTAAGAAAGCACATGAAAAACGAATCAGTGCTCATGTTTTCGGCCAGTTCTATGTGAGATGCTCTTGTGGTCATGCATGTAAATATTACGCCCATCGTTTTTCGATGGACCTTTTTACCGCCACTTCGAAGGGTCCAAAATAGTCTACACCTGTATGTGTAAAGGGGTAAACGTACGCCTCCGTCCGGCATTCTGGAAGCGGTGCCATTATCGGAGGTATTGGCCTTGCCGCTGCATTTTTACATTGCTGACATCTAGCCTTCACGTAACGGAAGGTTGTATTTAATTTGGGAATAAAATATTTTTTGTTGTAAGGCAGCTAGAACGATTTTGTCTGATTGATACTTGTACACCTCGTGGTACCATTGTATTTTTTAGATGTGTTATGTGATGATCGCGAGGTAAAATAATTGGTATTTTGATTTCTGGTGGAACTTCTTTCGCATGTTCCAACCTGCTTCTGAACCTCATACCCTGTTTTTGTCTAGAAACGGTGTTAGTTTTGAGAGTGGACCGGTTGTTGTTAATTCTCCATTGGTTGAGATATCTTTAATCTCATCCGGATAAATGTCGGCCTGAGCCTTTCGATAGAGTATATTTTCAGCTCTGACTCTGTCCTTCATCGTGTAAGTTTTCGAGAAGGATTTTTTGTTCAGACCGAAATCGACAATTTTCATTACTGTCGAAATTCTAAACAGTAGTTTCCACCAGTTGGAGAATTTATGTTCTTGAATGTAATCTGTTTTAGCTTCATGCACGTTCAAGTAATGCACTTCTTCCTCTTTTGAGTCTGACGATATGTTTTGTGGCCATTCGTTTCCTTTAATTGTAAGAATGGCGGACCGTCACCCATTTTGATGGTCCACAAATGTTTTTCATTGCTTCATCAGCCGGATTAGAGTTAGAGGGTACCCAACGCCATTGATCCGTTGTGGTAGTGTCCAATATCTCACCAATGCGGTGAGCTACGAATTGTTTGTATTTTCGGTGGGATGAGTTTTATCCAGCCAATACGGTTTTGAATCAGACCAAAAGGTGGTGTTTTTCACGGGAGCTCGCATCTCGTTAGTTACTGATTTCAGCAACCTAACGCCCAGCAAGGCCGCTTGTAATTCCATGCGCGGAATTGACAGTCCTTTAATTGGGGCTACTCGCGCCTTAACCCGCGAAATTGTACGTGCGGGACGCCTTTCGGCGTACTCCTGACGTAAATTACCGCCGCGAACGCCTTATCCGAGGCGTCCACGAAAACGTGTAACTCCAATTCTGTTGTTGGACAATTCAATACCCATCTGGGAATATGAATGTCCTTTGTACGATCGATTCCCCTTAACCAATCATTCCACATGTCATTTAGTTTTTTCCGAGATCGATCGATCCCAATCTCTCGTTTCTTTATGCAATTCTTGCATTTACATTTTCCTTGAAACGTTATGTGTGAAATTAACCCCAGTGGGTCGAAAAAACTCATCACGAAGGACAAGACCTCCCTTTTTGTAGGGAGCCTTTTGTTTTCTAGCACTTCTTTTGGAAGTTTGTCAAGCTTAACTTGGAACCCAATTGTGTCTTGGTTGGTGTTCCAATAAATCCCCAAAATTTTGTTTGACTCGTCCGTTTTATCGTCGAGAATCTTGAGGTTTTCCGGATCGATTCTGTCTTCCGGAATTGTATTCAACAGCCCTTTGTCGTTGCTGCAAAATTTCGTGATAAAGAACCCCCTTCGTCATGCGCTTTAATTACTTGGTTAACTGTGTCAATAGCTGTTTTGATAGAGTTGAAACTATCGTTATAATCGTCGACATAGTGTTGATTCACTATTGGCGAAAGCGCTAAAGGGTATTTGTCCTTTAAACGTAATGCATTGCTGTTCTTTGCCGCTTGCGCACATGATGGTGAGCATGTCGAACCGAATGTCATTACTTGCATTACGTATGTATCGGGTTTGCGGTCTTCGCATTCCCTCCACAAAAAAACGCTGTGCATCTTGGTCTTCTTTTCTAATTTGTACCTGGTGGAACATTTCTTTGATGTCTCCACAGATGGCGAACTTTCCTTCCCGAAACTCACAAGTATTCCGAAAAGTGATGTTGTGCTGTCTGGGCCTGCCAATAAGGCCGAGTTAAGGGATTCCCCTCCTACCTTAGCGGCCGCATCAAATACGAGCCTTGGTTTTGGAGGTGTTTTGTTTTTATTTACCACGATGAAGTGCGGTAGGTAAAATGTATGGGATGGCTTTATGTTTACCTCCCAGGGTTGAAGCTTTCTAGCGTAACCCTTTTCGACATATTCGTTGAATGTCTTAATCGCCCATGCCTTTAGCTCCGGTTCCCTATTTAGTTTCTTTTCAATGCCAATCAACCTTGACATAGCATTGTCGAGACTGTTCGGAAATTTATGCGTATCTTTTTTTTCCACAAAAGTCCAACTTCGTATCTTCCATTTTTAAACTTTAGGGTTTTTTCTAAAACCTCTTTAGCTCTTTTTTCTTCAAATGATTCGGGTAACTGCGCTACTGGCTTAACCCCGAAATCTTTTATTGAAAAATAATCGGACATCATTTTACGTAATTCATCCATTTCCTGAACCATCAGTGAAAAGTGTGTACCGACTTCGTTAAGCGGTTTTCCATGAATTATCCAGCCAAGACGGGCAAGCGAGGCAATAGGTTCCCCTGGTTTGCCGACCTTGTGCTTTAACCCTAATAGCAGATGATTATGCTCAACGCCGATAATCATGGAAGGCCTTACTCCTTGTAGGTTTTTAATTGGAAGATTCTTTAGGTGTGGATATTGCTTGCTTAATTCCGAGTAATTAAACGTTTGAGTTGGTAACATCAGATTCTTAACAGTTCTGACACCCTTCAAGGTGTACCCTTTCTTGGTCACCCCCTTGATTCTCACTTGTACGCTTTGGCTGTCCTCATGATGGACTGCTGTTCTTGTGTCCAGATTAATTGAAGCGGTCTCTTTTCTCCCTGTAATGACAGTGAGTCCGCCACATCTGAATCTAACAAGGTAAGCGATGATCCCGTATCTAAAAAGGCATGTGTCGCGACGGACTTGTCATTGTTTATCAGTGTTACCGGAACTACTTTAATACACGTGGACGATACCGGTTCTACGACGGTGGTTTTATTTAAACCTTCTTGATTTAAACCCTCGCGCGGAGGCGTGTTATCGGATAAGTTGGTGTCGTGAAGCATTCTATGATGCTTCTTTACGCAACCTTTAATTCCGCATTCGCGCGCGCCTTCGGCACTCAGCTGCCTTGTGTGTATTTGACTCAAACAACCCAGACATAACTGTTTATTAATGGCTATTTTCAGCCGTTCAGAAATGCTCTGATTTACAAGGGCGTAACATCGAGTTGTCTCGTGTCCCTTATTGCAACTAGGCAACGTTTATTGTTAAACCTGTTTGGCTGTTCCTTACGTCCACTCGTTTGTGGTACGGGATTAGGCGATCCCTTTTGCCCAAGGGTTTCGCTCGTTCTAGGAGAAAATGTTTTTTGCATTTTTCCCGAATTGTGAACGGAAGATTCCCTCTATCGGAATGCTCTTGTGCGTGCATCGTGTTCATCATTTCCTGCTCGATAGCATATGACTTAAGCCTTCAGTCAAGTCAGTTATAGTCAGCACGTCCATCTCGGATTTTGCTTGATTTAAATACTTCATGCGATCCATCTTGATGTTGTAAAGAAGGTTCGCGGTTAACTCGATAACTAACCTATGGTCCTCTACGTATCTAGGCATATTCATGAGCCTTGCTGCCAGCACGAGTTTGTTTAGTGCCTTTACCATGTCCGACACGATTGTTTTCGAGTCCTTTTTTTAATTTGTGCAAATCTGCCAATAATTCTGAGTAAACCAAAGATGGTCTACCATAGGCCGTTTCTAAGCTTTTCATGATTTCCTTGACATTTTCCGATTCCATTATCAGTTGCCGTAC
Organism: Anopheles merus; assembly: GCF_017562075.2. Classification (NCBI taxonomy): domain Eukaryota; kingdom Metazoa; phylum Arthropoda; class Insecta; order Diptera; family Culicidae; genus Anopheles; species Anopheles merus. The sequence continues at coordinate 61,286,969 of NC_054082.1, read as the reverse complement.
ATTATCCAATGCGGCGCCGTACAAGGATTGTCTCAAACGGGTTAAATTTTCCAAATTGGT